>NC_066626.1:58443195-58625695 GCF_025201925.1 Gopherus flavomarginatus | reverse complement strand
TTTTTATTTTAAAAAGGCAATAAAGTCAAAGAAAAAGAAAATTGTTAGGCCTTAGAGCTCCATGATGTGACATGCAGACTGTGTGTGTAACATTGGGCCATGTAGAAAATAACACTGTCATCATCATTATTGTTATTTATATTCTAGTAGTGTCTGGAATCCCCATATGGGAGATCATGGCCCCATTGTGCTATGCATGACATAACCATATGGCATTTTGATTAAAAACCTAGAATGATATAAAATTAAGAGCACCCACATCAAATGGATTAAATGCTGGCTAACTATCTGGTCTCAAAATGTAATTGTTAACAGAGAATCATCATTGAGCAGGTGTGTTTCCGGTGGGTTCCCATAGGGCTAGTTTCTTAGCCTTGTGCTATTTAACATTTTTATTAAAAACTTGGAAGAAAACATGCAATCATCACTAATAAAGGTTGCAGATGACCCAAAAATTGGGGGAGGGGTAAATAATGAAGAGGACGAGTCACTGGTACAGTATTATCTGGATCGCTTCATGAGCTGGATACAAGGAAACAATACAGATAAATGTAAATCCAGGAACAAAGACTGTATGCCACTCTCAGAAGATGGGCAACTCTATCCTGGGAAACAGTGACTCTGAAAAATATTTGGGGGTTGTGGTGGATAATCAGCTGAGCTCCCAGTGCAACATGAGCTCCCTGTGCAATGCTGTGGCCAAAAGGGGTAATGTAATCCTTGGATGCGCAAACAGGTGACTCTTGAATAGCAGTAAAGAGGTTATTTTACCTTTCTATTTGGCACTGGTGTGACCACTGCCTGTATACTCTATCCAGTTCTGGTGTCCACAATTCAAGAAGGATGTTAATAAATTGGAGAGGGCTCATAGAAGAGCCCCAAAACTGATTAGAGGATTAGAAAATCTGTTTTATAGTAATAGACTCCAATAGCTCAATCTATTTAGCTCTTATTAACAAGGAGAAGGTTAAGGGGTGACTAAGATTATAACCTATAAGTACCTATGAAGGGAACAAATATTTAATAATAGGCTCTTCAGTCTAGCACAGAAAAGTTTAACACAACTCAATGGCTGGAAGTTGAAACTAGACACATTCAGACTGGAAGTAAGGTATACATGTTTTTTAAAAGATGAGAGTAATGAACCATAGTAACAACTTACCAAGGGTCATGATGGATTCTCCATCACTGGGAATTTTAAAATCAAGATTGGATGTTTTCTGAAAGACATGGTCTGGGAAAATTCGGTGGCCGATGTTATGGAGGAGGTCAGACTAGATGATCACAATGGTCTCTTCTGGCCTTGGAATGTATGAATAACCACTCTGCCCCAAAGAGTTTACAATCTAAATAGACAAGACAGAGAAATGGTGGAAGGGGAAAGAGTGGCCCACGGAGAGGAAAGACACTTTTCTAAGGTCACACATCAGGTCAGTGGCACAGCTAGGACTTAGAACCAAGGTCTCTTGGGCACTGGACTTCTATGCCTTCCGTATCCTGCTGCCCTTTTCAATCACTAACCCAACACATTTAAGAAATCATGAGTGAGGTCATAAAAAGAAATTGTGACTGGTTTGGCTTAAAAACAAAATTTGGGTTCTGTTTATTTACATTCTGGTTTTTGAGCCTTCAGAGTTCACAGTGTTAACATTTCCTCTACAGTATCAAGGGCTGGAAATTTACAAAGTCCCTCCACCCTCATGAAAGTAGATTCTCACATTCACATGATTCCAGCAACTTCAAGAAAACACCTGTGCAAGGATACCAATTCAAACTGTGGACTGACTTGAAAGATTCACTATAGGAATATCATTTGCCATTTTGTTATTAAACTAGTAAGTAATAGAAAGACATAGAATAGAGAAGACATTTGATACTATACCAAAATCAAATGTTGATTCCTGATAGTGCTACCTGCAAAAAATGACACCACCAAGAATTTGACTCTTTATAGGAGATCACTGAATCTTCTTTATTATACTGAGATGGAGCAGAAACAGAGTGTGGATATAAATATGCAGTTGGGAATCATCTAATCATGGAATATTATCTGGGGTGGGGAGGGGAGGAGTGTGTGTGTGTGTGTGTGTGTGTGTGTGCAGTCAGACCTACTGAAAACATGAGTATATTATGACTACTATTTACAAATTCTTAATGAGGAAATCATTCATGACCGTAACAAGATGGAGATTCCACTTTACCAACCTATGCAAAAGATTTTCTGTTTCCAAAGTTTTTAATATTGGAACAGTTGTAGACTCTCCTCTGTAGAAGCCATAACGCAAATCAGGTGAGAGATGCATTATAGTTCTTAAGTTTCAGAAAATTTCACAAAGGGGATGGAATAAGGATTGTGTGGTCTTTGTAATGAATTATTGAAGTTTTGGTCATAAAGTGCATGGACTCCTACATATTATTATTATTATTATTATTATTATTTATTTTATTTCATAGTGGCAAGAAGTAGGCTAGGTGTCTCAAATGGAAACAAGACCACAATCCTCATTTCTAAGTAATTTCAAATATTATAAAAAAACAGTATGGTGGGATTGATGGAGCAACATCAATAAAATGAAGTGACTCAGCAAGAATTAATGCACCACATGGTGTGATTAAAAAAAAATTGCTGATACAAATAAACGTAAATTAAAATATTGTCGACTCAGTTCATGTGGGCATCACTGAAGAAGTGGGCTTTATAAGGATCATGGTACTTAAGAATGTTACAAGTTTAATTGAAGTACCTGTCAATATGGCACCTTTTAATACTACGAACAGTAAATGTATTTTAAAGCTTATAAGAAAGTTCTGACCTTAACCAACTAAATGTGCTTAAACCTTGGAGACAAATTCTGACTTTTTGGGTTTTTCTTTTTTTTTCTTCCAGTTTTTACTCAGGGAAAAAATCACTTTTGAAGTCATAGAAAGTTTTGTCTGATAAGAAATTCGGGATATTGTTAAGAATTTTTAAACATAAAGTAAATGTAAAAAAAATTAAATATAGGCTGCATTTTTCATTTATCAGTCATATTGTCTTTGATCTCATTTGCCTTTCTGTGGCTCTTTCATTCATTCATATCAGTTGATTTTCAAGACACATTTTATCTTGGAATTCCCTTTTATATGTTTTGATTTGGGTTTACGTGTGTAGTGTTCTGTTAAATTTGGGCTTTAGCATATGGTTTGATTTTAAGTTAACTGACACCATTTCTTATATATGCACATTACTCATTCACCATGCAAATTCAATAAAATCACGGCCTCTTTTATTTTTTTATTTAAAACTGACAAAGAAGTTATACTTAAAACCAATCTAGGAAATTACTTCATTGTCAAAATTATTTCCTCTGATCATTTCCATGTTTTAATTTTATATTATTCTTTCTGTAGCTGTGGTGAAGGACTTTTACCACAGGAATGAATGGGAAAATGACCTCATATTGAAATGTCATGGTTTTTCAGCTCTGAAATGGCTGAACTACAATTAATCAAAATTGGTGTGATTTTTATGAAGTGGTATGACCAGTAAATTAGAATTTTAATTAGTACCTGTAACACTTTTTCTTAAATCATAAACATTTGGAAACAGCAATTTTAAAGAGAAGCATGGAGCCAATATTAACACACAGGACTAACATCAAATGCAGTTTGTATTATGTATAATAGTAAATATAGCTAAATTAAACAGATGTCTATTTTTCTTTACTGTATTTGAGGGGATTCTTTGCAGAATTTTGAACTCCTTTTTTAAGTTACATGGAGCAGTTTGTTACGGCAGCTTGCCAATCAGCGATCCATTTCTCAAAAACCTGGTTTGAGGCAATGCCAATGAGGCGCACACAGCTTATCTTCACATCACAGTGCAGTCCCATAATTTGTGCAAAATTATGTTTGACGTTAAATTATAAACCCTTAGTGTAATAGTAAAATAAATAAATAATCTTAGAAGCAAATTAAAAAGTATGTTTTCACTGGAGCAGGTTGTAAGCCCACCAGAAACTTGATCCATAATAACCAGGCCATGTGCAAAATTCCATTCCTTGAAGGGTTTGGTATTTTTTATTTATTCAAGGAAAAAGTCCCTAATTCACAAATCAAGTTTAGTTAGTGGAGTGATTTTTCTGACCTGTCTGGTGAGAACGTTCTTTAAAAATGATAAAAGTGAATCTCTAAATAAAGTTATTTACTTATTACCATAAACAGGGTGGTAACACCATTAAAGCCCTTTGCCAAATGGGAGGATAACTGTCTCAGTTCTGCTTTACTCCAATGCACAATTCCTTGAGTAGTTATAGATCAATTTCTAAATGATTGAAGTCAATGCTGTATAGAGTGAGGACTTGATCGTTAGTTCTTGCTGAGGACCTTATGGTTCAGTTCAAGAGTGAGTATGAAAAACTTACCTTTTGCAGCTTCTATTCTTTCAGTTCTGGTCAGACACCAGTCTAGTCTCCAGTGTAACTTTAGAGTGGCTTGAAGACTGCTCTGAAATGACCCAGCTGCTAATGTCACCAAAACATCCAGCATAGCATCAGAAAGATACTTTACAACTAATTAACTTAACCCCAGGAATTCATCATGAATGAATGGAACCTTTACAACTGTGATGCAAGAGATATAGAAAGAAGTGGTGGTGTAAGTGATACCATGGTAGCTTATGTTGGACTGATCAGCTGGTGACCAATTAAGACCACAGTTTTGCACTACTCCAATGTACCAAAGAATCTTGGCCTTAAGCTTCACCAGGAAGTTAAAGTTGCCACCTATCCTGCAACACACTATGCAATGTCCTACTTCCTGGTGACTGTCAAAAGCCTGCAGACAAGAATCAGTTGCAGTGACTGAGATTGCAGCCACGCTAAACTACAGATAGAGCTAGCTAGAGGAAAAAAACTCCATTTTGTGGGCAACTTCTGAGTTTTTGAAAATTTTAATTCCACATTGGAAAGAAAACAAACACTTCAAATGACTTTCACAAAATGGAATTGTGTTGAAACATCCATTTTCAAATTGCAAAGGTCAGATTGTTGATTTTAGGGGTCTCTATCTGATCAGAAGTGTCTGTCGAGACCAACTTGGACTTCACAAACCTTCCCATCAGACTTCACTGAAATCAATATGTATCTGCAAAATGTTTTGGCCTACTTAGAAGTACATTAGCTGAAAATATTCTCTAGTTATGGCAGCATCAGTACTGTGTTCATTTCATGAGTAATTTGTTTTCACATAAATAAATAAGTTAGCTTAAAACCTGTCTCAACCTTCAGTGAATTACTGCAAAGGGCCTGGGAACATCCTTATACAAGAATCAAATTCTTTTTGTGTCGATCTGAAAATATTTATTCCCTCTAGGATTGTGCAATGGGAGTGTTATTTACTAAATGGAGCAGTTTAAAATCATGAGTTTTTTTCCCATTTAACACCCATCCAATATCTGAAGCCCTGAGCCAAACTCCCTGACTTAAAAATTTGTCAGTTTCATCCATCAGGATGATTGCAGGCCATTGGCCTAAAATAAATAAATAAAGTGCAGGCACACAATTGTGAAAAGAACAGAAAATATAATCATATGAATGTTGGCACATTAGTGAAAAGGAAAACCACTAGAGATACTTTTAAACAAGCTACAGTTGTTGTGTGTAAATCTCTTTACATATTAATTGCAATTTAGGCTTCAGTGAGCATAGTTTTAGAAGGATTGCAATGTTCAAATATGTGAACATTTTAATTAAAAAATCACTTATAAAACAGAATTCACTTTCATTACAAAACAGACTGGACTTTGATTAGGCTCCCCTTTAAAATACTTCACACATTTAATTTTTTTTATTTAGGATGCCAACAAGGTGTTCATTTTCACATTTGTGCATGTCTGACTGCTGCTTCCTCAAAATAAAGTCAGCGTGTTATGAAAACATTTCCAATAGGACACAGAGCAACTTAAATTTTTGCAGTGACAGTTTCTGAGCCAGTGGCTCTGCCTCTGGGGGACAGCACACAAAGTACAGTATAATGCAGCCAAGATAAGACCTCAAAATGATTGCCAGGTAACTCAGCACATTTCCATATCTTCTACTGCCAAATTAATTTTAGTATTTGAAATTAATTTCCTAGCATGTTTAGGGAAGTAAGAGGTGAATTAATTATTGCTGGTGACAGGATACCATCCAAAGTCTAGTTAGTCATTAGTTCAGATTAGCATGAAACCAGTAATAAGTGGGTTCAGTTCCTTTATCACTCAAGATCTTTTACATGACAACACAATATACACATCCCCAAGGGTTACCTTTGGCACTTCCAACATTCTAATTTCTTTTCAGGCTCTTGTTCATTGTTGAATCTTGGGACCAAAGTGGAGTGTGGGGAGGTCTGTCTGTCTTCTTTATTTTACCTAAGTAAACTCTAAGCTCCCTTGTTAGTACAGGAAGTATTTACAAAAGTTGTTTAAAGAGCAATTGCTCTTCTTCACTAGGGATGCAAATCTTTGCTTTGAATTTAAATCAGATTCATGACGCAGATGGAAACGTAAGGCTTCTGGGCTATGGTTGTGAGCCAAGCATTAATGATAGGCTTGATCTGTGCACAGTGCCTCAGCAGGGGAATATCTCATCAGGCTGGCTGCACGTTCAGGCAGCTAGGCAGCTCCATATTACTCTACATTGTTAAAATTGTGTACAGGAGACAGAATTAGGTGGTTTAAAATATACAATGTAAATAAGTCCTGAATGCTGTCAAGTAAATGTAATTTTACCATTGAAATTAGAGATCCTAAAGGCCATATCAGTAAAGAAAATAAGTTCCATGTCTACTGCATAGAATTAAGTGAATATAGATTTTAGAACAAATGGTGCCTGCACCAGCTGTACTTTTGTTTTTGTTGTTGCTGTAAGTTTCTTGGGTATGTTTCTCGCTTGTTCTCTTTAACTGTTTTGACTGATGGAATCAGTAAATATTACATTATTAAGTTTTTATCTAAAAATGTCTGCCATTGATCGTTCATTTCATATTTTGTCATAATAGCTCTTTGTACTAAAGAACAGAGCTGGGGAAACCCCAGCGAGTGAGTAAGCTCGCATTTTTAATGGAGGAAAAAAGTTCTTTGTTCTCCAGCATCCTATTTTTAGTGTGAACTTAAAGTGACTAAAGCATTTTAAAATCCAGGGTGGGAAAAATAGGTCATTATTTATTATTATGTATATAATAAATCCAGAGATCATGGACTTGCTTCACTATAAACATTGTTCTCTTCCTTCCTCACAAGAATTTTCCTTACCAAACGTCTCTGCTTTCCCTCTTCGGCCCTGATTCAACAAGTTATTTAAATGTGTCCCTAACTGTTGACACATGAGTATTTCCCCAGAAGACATGGGGACTATTCAAGTGCTAAAGCTAGGCACAAGATTAAGTACCTGGCCAAACTGAGGCCTTAATGAATCCTGCATCAGTAACTTATTGCCAAATTCAATTCTCTCCTCAACCGTCTTTCCCTGCTCTGCCATCTCTCCATCTGCACAATTCTCTGTCTCAAGTGAAGATCTCAAGTCAAGGTGACTTCTTTAAAAAGGGAGCATGGGATTTTCAAAACTGCCTAGAGGACTTGGATACCCAATTCCCTTTAATTTTAATTGTGTGTGTGAATCCCATAGACAATTTTGAAAATCTTATCCAGAATTCAATTAGTCCAGAATGAGGATCTCCTCCTTTGTCATCTTCTTTTCCTTCCTTCTCTAGTCATTACCTCTCTTGCCACTTGTTAAAATTCATGGGTTTTCCATAGCCTCACTTTTTCCTCTGGTGCTTGACCCTCTGCCATCAGACATGCAGTTGCCTCCTCCATTTTTAACTCACCCTCCATTCAGTTACAGAGAAACAAGTTAACTCTTGCTTGATTCCCTGTAACTTGAAGTCTTTAGATCATAATTTGAAGACTTCACTAACTCAGCAGAGATTAGGGGTCCATTACAGGAGTGAGTGGGTGAGGTTCTATGGCCTGCAATGGGCATGAGGTCAGACTAGATGATCATGGTGGTCCTTTCTGACCTTAAAAGTCTATCAATCTATGTCACGAGCACATTCTTTGTGACAGATCTTGCTTCTAATTCTCTGAGTAAAGCAGTGCACAGGTGAGGTATTTTATTATTGTCCCCAACAGTATACATACAAATAGCTCATCTCTGGCTCTTGGGCTGGAAATCACTTGCAAACAGGATTTCTCATGAGTTTACTGTAATATCTGCTTCTGGGTATATCTAGAAATGTTTTGGGAACAGCTTTTCATGAAGCATTCCCAGCTTGAAAATGGAAAGGAAAATAAGGTTTCTGGACAGTTTAGAACTTTAAAAATACAACTGGAGTTTGTTTCTAGAAATGAGGGTGGGCTGTTCATACTTTTTCCAAACTGGTCTGCATCCATTCTATTTGTCTGCAAGTGACCCTTTCTTAAGGGAACCTCATAGAGTGGATTCCCTGTAAGGGGTTTGCTTGTTTGTTTTTGTTTTCTTTTGGACTATTTTATTTAGGTAAGAGATTACTAGTATGGCAAGAGATTCCCCATTCTAATTAGAGGGAATACCTCAGATGCCATCATTTGAATGACACGTAAAACTAAGTTACTGACTACTGTACTTGTGGTTTCTTTTTTTGGCAAAAGAATATTAATTGTGGTGTGCTGGCTAAATTCTAGTTTGGATCAATACATTCTGCCCACCTAACTTTCCTCTGCACTTCCAAATAGATAGAATGTTTCCTGTCTTAAACAATTGTGTCATTCAGATATGCTCTGTCAAACCGTTGACACATTTTCAACCCAGAGGTGGACGCATCTTAGTAGTGGACTAAATAATGTATACATACACTAAGCAGGTTTGTTTAAATTATTTTTATTGGATTATATTATACAAATGAAATGGAGAATATAAATAAAATACCCACAGTACGTTTATTATTAAATACATCAGTAAGAATGAAAAAGAGAACAAAGAAAATGCAAATAACTCTCAGTGGGGTTTGTATTCTGTCTCTAAGCTTTAGATTTAATACAAATTTATGTTATCGCTGTATGAATTATAAACACTGAAAGTAAATTCTGTGGAAAACTAGCGTAGTGTTGAAAGAGAAGTAGAAAAAGGAGTATAAAGAGAAAAACAAGAAAATAGAGTGCTTGTTCCAACATCCCATGTTAAGATGGCTTTTCCATTTACACTCCTATTATTTTTTTCCTGTTGCAACATACTCCACAGCAAAGGAATGAAGAATAAATGCATTATTACAGTCACCATTTTGTGATACAAGAGAGAATAGAGTAGCCCAAGACTACTGTCAGTGGAGAATAGCAGTCTTGAAGTGTTGACTCAATAGTCTTCCATTTTGAAATCAATTGCTTTGTAGATAAAAAGGCTTGTAAGCCATTCCCACATTGGAGCAGTAATAATTTATTGCAACCCAAACTTAGTTATGGAAGAAGGCTAACTGTGGAGACCAAATGTATTTACAGAGCAGTATTTGGGCTAAAGCTTCCTGTTATCTCTTTCCAAAACAAACACAAAGATATATATTTATAAATATACTGATGACCATATAAATATATACTTGTTTGCAATGTTGCTGTAGCCACGTTGGTCTCAGCGTATGAAAGGGACTAGGTGACTGAGGTAATATCTTTTATTGGATCAGTTACTGTTGATGATAGGGACAAGCTTTTGAGTTTCAGAGTTCCCCGGAATATCTGGATAAGGTAACCTGTGTGTAACTTTACCCATCTTGTGTCTCTAAATATATCCAATCTGTTCAATGACAGATGAACTACATATGTTAAAAAATATGAATTCATTGTCCTAAAAACAGTCAGCATTTTATTTACCCGATTTCTCCCTTTTATGATGATTTATTGGGGGCTGCATACCAAACTGAAAACCTAGCTAAAATATATGTTTCATTAATGAATCCTTCATCACTGGTGTCTGAGTGTCATGGTAGTAAATCTCTCCTGATTGCTTGCTTATTGGTTATGGGTGGAGAAAAATAAAAAAAAGGAAAGCAAAAAAAAAGTATTGGAAAAAAGCAAGTTTAAAATTAAAAAAGCCAAACAACCACATACGAAAGGTATATTTTGGAGATCGTTTGTTTCCTTTTTGAAAGGAAAGTGAAATCTTGTTTATGTTTCACAAAACTTTGTCCTCCTCTGCTTTGAACTCCAGTGATGTTTCATTTCTCAATTCACATTCCCATGTTTTCTCTCTGTTTTACTGACACTACATAGCTTTGGACTTAACTAGCAAGGCATGTACAGGTGGGACACATGCATAAAGGAAAGAGACAATATAGAGGCTTTGTTTTGAACATTTCCCTAATTTCAGCAGCCCAGTTGGTTTCCATACTTGTCAAAGTTTGTGTTTTCATCCAGCATAGAGTAGAGTGACATGGAGCTTTATTTTTATTACTCTGAATCTTAACTCTGAGTTTGTTGAATGTTGAAGGTTTTGAAGAAAAGTGAAGCATCACTTTCAGAGCTGATAAACTTCAGGCTTTCAGGCCCCAATCCTGCAAAATACAGTGATTCCTCTCATGAGTAGTCCTATAGTCTTAATCACAGAGGAAGTACTACAGGCACTTGTGAGTTTGCAGGCTTACAGTTGAAATGTGTAGTTTTATAAACTGCTCAAATCTAGCAACTACTTTTTACTAGAGATGGGGCCACACAGAAAGATTCTGAAACAAAATTCCAAACTTCCACATGTTTTGGGGTATTTGGGTCTCTGGTGTTGGTGATGAGCAGGATATATGGTGCCAGCTGCAGAACTTGGATCCAGTTTCACATTATGGTCAATCCGAGTTTCCAAAGTTTGAGGGAGACCCGATCTGGTGAAGTGATTTGGACCCATCTTTTCTTTTTACGTATTTATATCTTATTCATGCAATCTATAGTGTCCTTAGTTTTAGTCATACATTCCTGGTAAATACATAGGCTCGTACACCTGTAAATGTCTGCAGCTACACAAATATGATGCTCATCTGGTTAAAGTTTCATGTTTAGTACTTAAATATATTTCATTAAAATGATAAGCTGGAGTTGGGCCAAGAGATGTTCTAGTAACATCACAGCATAAGATGAACTGTAGAAAATCTAATAGGAAAATAATGAGACATTTCTCTGAGAGCACTGCAAGGTAAACAATCTGTATGAGGAGTTTATTGCAGAGGCATCAATGAAAAAATCACACATACTGTACCACTTCTTATCTGCAATGCATTTGTTTAACTCTGTGAGCTAAATGTATCCCTGATGTAACTATTAATTTCAGAGGAGTTGCACTATGAGTTAATTTGGCCCAATGACAGCTGACAGTAGCTTACACAAGCGTGTGAAGATGATCCCCTGTAGTTTTTGAACATACAGAGAAAGTAGCACAGTACTCCTTCCTTGCAGGCTAAGTGCCTGAGCCATTAGCTTTACTTTCCCCCCAGGACTCTGATTCACAATAACTGGATATTTCTAGTCCTATTTTTATTCACAGGTGGCTGGGAAATTGTTGTGGCTTGAAATAAATGGGTACAGGTACCATAATGGGTTATCTCTGCGTTTAGGGCCTGCTGTCAGTGTTCTAGTTTTTCTTTTCTTTGCAACAAGCCTGAAGGTCTCGTTAGAAGGAAAGTGAAGGTGGGCGGGGGCGGGGGGAGGGGAGGTGTCTTCTGTAGTATTCTATTGTCGCTGTCCTTCTACCTGCACTGACACTATACCATTCCTCCAGGGTATGGTTCTATTTGACAGTAGCCCAGTAAAACTGGATCAGCAGAGGTGGCAGCAGTCACAGCAAAACCTGAAATCATCATTGGTTTATGTTTCAGAATCTGTAGCATGTGTAACATTCAGCTAATCCCTCTCACAGTATTTATTTATGTTAACTTATTTAAGAAATAGAGCAGAAATGTTGATGATAGCAAAAAACAAACCTCCTCCCATTGCACAGCTGTGATGTCAGTTGGCAAATAAGACATTTTAAAATCACTTGTGTAGTATTTGAAGCAATAAGGTGGCAATATGCAAATTAACTTAATTGACTGCACATTCATAGCTTTGATCAACTTTGATGGCAAAACCCCACTAGCCAAAAGTAAGCTGTCCAATAACTATTTTAACATGAAATTTTAAATGTAAATACATAAATAGATAAATAGAACTATTAGGTAAATTTCCCACTGGATGTTAACATGAGAAAGTAATGTGGTTTTCACAAAACAAGTTTTTCTTGTAATAATAAAATAAATATATAACAGCAAAAGTACACTGACTAAGGTGATGCAAGTATTAGATTTATACATGCATCCATCTTTTTACTGCCGATGAATATCTCCCAAAATCCCCAAAATCCATGCAGCCAACTATGTTTCTTACTTTAACTGGATCAAAATAATGGGAAGAAAGCTAAAGTAGTATCAAGTTAACTGTTAACAGCTAAGCAGGAAAGAGAAGATATAGTGATTGTAGGAAAGGAAAAGCACAATATTTAGGAGCAACAATGGCTGAGCAAAGTGTGATAAGATTATTAAAAGCTGAAAAAGGAAATTGTCAGGGAATGTTTCAGTTTTAAAAACAATATTGCCTACTTCTTAGTTCCAGGGGATTATACTTGGATATAAACTTTTATATTTAAAAAAAGAGAAAATACTATATTCACTCATCTGTAGTAGCAGTGTAGCTCCACTTTGTAATAGTAAGAGCCAAGCATATGGTATTCATCATTAGCAGCAGCAGCAACAACAGAAGCAGCCTCTGTCAGGCCACTGCTGGAAGATACCACTTCAGCTTCTAATAGACACTACTATGCAGGGCTTTCTATGTTCTTGTTGGTATCACAAATTGTACCATCTCTTCACTGGCTATTTAACATGGATGGTTCCAGTCTTTCACATCCTATCTAATCGAGATTAACTCTCTCCTCTCAGCCTATTACCATTTATTTCCCTTGATCTTCTTGATGTGGTTTTATTCCAATATTTTTCATGATCTGTTTGCTGAGGTTTTATACTAAATGTATATAATTTGTCCTTCTTCATTTTGAGCTCTCAACAACCTTCTGGTTATATGTATGAAAATGTATCCATTCTGTCTGCATACATTATTAAAATCTTTCACCTTTCCTGTCATGCCTATGTTAGGACTCACTTACACCTTTCCAATGCTATCCTCCTTTCCCCCTTTGACAAACTGTAAAAAGAATTGTTTCTTTATTGTCATCAGGATCAAATCCATGCCACTGCTTGCTCAGGTTAATTGATTTTTACCCCTATTTGCCCCTTTCTCACTTTTACTACTTCTGTAATACGAGGATTATAAATCTGTAGGGCTATCAGGTCCATCTGCAATAATATTACAGAATTAATATATAACAACTTTTTTTCCCCATGGTGATTGGCTAGAGTTGTTGAAGACCTGAATCAAGTTTGAAACTGTCAACTCATTGAGCCAGTAATTAGCTGTCAAAAAAGCCTTCCCTGTTGTCTGTTATTGCTGGCATACATATGATTGCATAGAAACAAGACATTATTTGCACTCTGAGCTAGGTTAAACTCAAGATCCAGTGTGCTTTACAGTCTTCTCTGGCTTGCTGACCTTAAATTTTCAGTTACAAATTTGCCTCATGCTGAAGTTGTTGACCCTCCTCCCATTGAACTGTCATGGATTTCAATGGGAACAGGCTCAAGCTCCATGTTAGGAATTCGTTTGCTGTCCAAGCCTATGGATATATATCACTTAGGGAAAAAATTAAAAACGAAACATGAGATACTGGTGTAAAGGACAACACCTCTGAACGTGAGTGTAAAGCTAAGAGAATTCACAGCAAACGGTCTTTTACTGGTCTAACATATCTATAGAACGGAAGAAATGGTCAAACAGCTGTTTAAATTCTTACTTGTAACCTTTAATCCTGCCAGAATTCACAATTTCCGGCCCTTCTCTTGGTTCAGTTCTCTGTTTGTTTAGATTTTTGAGTGTGATAAACCTAGGCAGTAGACTGGTGTATGGTGAGTAAGAACAGCAAAAAAACCAAAACAAAACAAAAACCCAACACTTGAAAATTGCTTATTTTCTCTCAATTTCCTCAATAGATATTGCTGACTGTTATGTTGTTACCAGACTGTTTCAAATCAAGAGACTAATTGGACGTTAAGATTCATCTCAGAACATGTTAATTAGATGATTTCTTTATTTCTAAGTTTCTAATGATTTCCACCTTGAAACTGAAAATATATGTAAGAACTCATTAGCCTACTCCATAAAATTACATTGTATTGCCTGTAAGGGTGACTTTAGAAAGATTTGTTCTTTATTGAAATGAGCACATTTATTTTTCAGTGCTATACATTTAAATACCAAATTTTTTGGGGGAAAAAACTAATAACTTCTTAAATAAGCCTCCTTTAGGTGCCCTTTCTTTTCTGCTTAAATGATACTGTATAACAATGACAGACCTATGGCAATTCACAAAACCCATATGAATACTAATATATTCATCCAGAATCATTTTAGCGAAGACCAAATCGCTTTGCAATGGAGTGATGCCCAGTAACTCTTTATTCTTATGAAATACCTCAAGGGTGAAAAGAAGAATAGTGCCACAATTCTTTAAGAAAAAGAAAGTCAAAACCAAAATAAAGCTTCATTATACTTAAGTGATTCCATAACAATCCTTTACACTAGGGTATATAATATGGACAGAAAGAGTTCCTTTTAGCTGAAATTATGCCATTTGAACAGGTTTTCTGTTTAGAAGAAATTTTCCAAAAAAGATATGTGTACATACACACATTACACATTACTGCTGATATGTGGCCAGAATATCTCCAGTGTATGAGCTCTACTCAACTCAAGACAGAGAGAAGCTGGGGGGGGGGAGCAATGGCTGGATTAATCCCTAGACTCCCAGCTCCTGGAATCATGTGATTATACCAGAATCTCAGCTTTCATTATTTTAAGAAATTATATTTCTTCCTCATGGTTCTGAAGAAAAACTTGAAAGGTTAGCCAAAGCACTGAAGACAGCCTGGAAGAAAATCTGAGAGGTGTGAACTGCCTCATTCATCTCAAAAATATCAACTCCAAGCCCCACCAGTTTGCTCCTCCCAACGCCCTGCCAGAAAAGGACTCAGTGTATTGAAGAAGAAAAAAGCTGCGGTCTTGGCTCACCAGTCCATACAGACCCCCCCTGCTGGGGAAAGTAAAGTGGGGCCCCCTGGTTCTGTGGAAGGCAGAGGGGGTCCATGCTGTTACTGAGGAGAAGGGAGCCCCCTGTTATCAATACTGGGGGAAAAGAGGGCTTCATGCTGCTGCCTCTGCCCTTCTGGGAGTAGAAAGTGGGGAGCCTCCAACTGAGAGGGTAAGGGGGGGGGCCTGAAGAGGCAGAGCCATTATGGGGCCCATCTCACAGTGTGTTAAGTGACCCAATTTGTCCTAATTTGGCCCTAGGGGCAACTTTGTTGCTTAGAGCTTTTTAAGGCTTGCTCTTTAAGGCTTGGTCTGAACAAGGAAATTAATTTGGCTTAGTTAAGCTGACCTAACTCCCTGTGTAGACAGTGCCAGTTCGGCCAATGAATTTTTCTATCCACCTAGCTACTGCTTCTTGGGGAAGTGGATGACCTACGTTGATGGGAGAACCCCTCCTGTGGGCTTAGATAGTGTCTACACTGAAGTGATGTGATTCAACTGTGCCGCTATCACGTTTCAAGTGTAGACAAGCCCTAAATTGTGCCAATGACATAGGACCCATAATGAATCCTACACCAGGGGAGAATTGGTGTCATGGAACAGAGCAGAGCTCCATCATGCCTCCTCTTCACCCAAAATTTCACCTAAGCTTTGAAAAGTCAGAGGCACAAAGCAAGATCAGTCACAGATGCACCAGCAAGGAGTTCCCCACATGTCAGGGGAATGCAGTGCTGGGTATTTGCAGCCCCATAAGTTCCTTTGTATCACATGACACAGAGAAGCCATAATTTCCTTTGAGAATCTGGCCCATTCATTTTAAAGTAGCTTCCAGTTTTCTTGCTTCCAGAACAATTGGATGAATTTCATTATTTTTTAAGAAGTTGTATACTTAGTACTGTACTAATAATGATTAAACTGAGGTAGATGTCTAATATATGTTTGCAAATGTTGACTTTTTAATGGTAACCACTGAATTTGCTTTCATGGGAATTATTGTCCAGTATAGATTCCTGAGGCAGTTCACCCCCCTACATTCCAGACTTTAACTCTTTCCACATCCTTTGAGATGGAGGTTTTCCTTCTGACACAAACAATACTATTTATATATTGAATGGGATCAGTATCAAGCAGTTTTTAATACATTTTACCTTCATTTTTGTACCTGCTTCTACACACCTCACGCACAAAAAATTGGGCACTCATTCCACTCAAGCTGAATTCTCAGCCCCGCCTGCATGAGGAATGAGGGTTATATCACTGCAAATTAACATCTGGGAAATGAGTCTGACACTTAGCGATGGTGACTTATCATATGCTTTTCTCCAGTGGATCCTCTTGTGAACTGAACAGATGTAAATAAATTCTTGTTCATTTTAGTAGTCATACAGATAATCTTAAATTGATTATTTGATCCAGCATGTGGACGAAGGTTGTAATGTTGTAGATATGGAAGAAGCTTGCTTCTTTAAACAGTTCTGTGTCTGGACCAGTGATTCAGCACCAAGACTGTCACAATTTGGAGTATTTTCCCCAAAAGTGACAGAGCACGGGCACATGGACCAAGACAGTCAACAGAATCACTGTGCCAGTAGTAGCCAGTGTCCATGTGAGTTGGTGGGGAACTGTGAGGGAGGTATGGGAATTGAAAGACGCAGTTCCCTCACAGTACAAATTTCCATCACTACTTCTGTGCCTGAGCCAGATGCACTACTTTCTGTTCACGCTCCCTCTGTCTCTGAGACACTGACAGATAGTCTACGTTTTTTCCTCACCTGGAGAGAAGCTTGTTTAGGCTTGTCATAAACAGATAGTTAAGGGTTAATAGAACAGGAGTACTTCATGTCTCTTTTGACTGTAAAGGGTTAACAAGTTCAGTGAGCCTGGCTGTCACCTGACCAAAGGACCAATCAGGGGACAGGATACTTTCAAATCTTGAGGGAGGGAAGTTTTGTGTGTGCTGTTAGTGTTTGGTTGTTGTTCACTCTGGGGGCTCAGAAGGACCAGACGTGCAACCAGGTTTCTCTCCGATCTCTTTGATACAGTCTCTTATATGTCCAGAATAGTGAGTACTAGGTAGATAAGGCGAGTTAGGCTTATGTTTGTTTTCTTTATTTGCAAATGTGTATTTGGCTGGAAGGAGTTCAAATTTGTATTTTGCTGAAAGGATTTTAATTTGTACTTGTATACTTAGGTTGGGAGGGTATTCCCAGTGTCTGTAGCTGAAAGACCCTGTAGCATGTTCCATCTTAAATTTACAAAGATAATTTTTACTGTTTTTCTTTCTTTAATTAAAAGCTTTTCTTGTTTAAGAACCTGATTGTTTTTTTTATTCTGGTGTGAGACCCCAGGGGACAGGGTCTGGACCCACCAGGGAATTGGTGGGGAGAAAGGAGGGAAGGGGGAGAGAAAGGTTAACTTTCTCTCTGTGTTAGGATTACTTTCTCTCTCAGGGAGAGTCTGGAAGGGGGAGAGAGAAGGAGGGGGGAAGGTGAATTTTCCTCTCTGTTTTAAGATTCAAGGAGTTTGAATCACAGTGACCTTCCAGGGTAACCCAGGGAGGGGAAGCCTGGGAGAGGCAACGGTGAGGGAAAGGGTTTACTTTCCTTGTGTTAAGATGCAGAGGATCTGGGTCTTGGGGGTCCCCGGACAAGGTTCTGGGGGACCAGAGTGTACCAGGCACTGGAATTCCTGGTTGGTGGCAGCGCTACAAGTACTAAGCTGGTAATTGAGCTTAGAGGAATTCATGCTGGTACCCCATCTTTTGGACGCTAAGGTTCAGAGTGGGAGATTATACCATTACAAGGCTGGAATTGGGGCAGGAACAAATACAACTTTTAGATAATGTTTTCACCTCTTAGCTCAATAGTACACCTACCACTAATTCTCTTTCTCTCTCATTTCTGCAAGTTTGGGCCCACTGATATTTTGTTCAGTAAAGGAGATGATAGTACTGATGTTGACCAATGTTACCATTGCTGTTTTTCCTCTGGTTCATAACTGTACAGTGGATGACCTCCTTGCAGATTTGGTAGAAGCAGGCAGATTTGGCCAACTTATATTACCAAGTTGCATGCCACAAACATGTTTTTAGTGTGGGGAAATAAATATGACTATATCTATATTAATAACTGACCTAAAAAACAACAACAAGACACCAGACAGCCAACCTTTGCAGGTTGATTGGGTTATTTATTTATATCATGGACATAATATGAACTCTGGACTGTTGATGAATTTCTAAGAATATTTATTTTTGACTACTAACTACATTTATCTTATGCCTTTTCACTTATTTTCTATCCTTGTTCAAATTTATACAGCGGAAGAAAGTTGGGAATATATAATTTGGTGTTTAAAGAGCACAGGAATGGGACTTTGAACTAATATAGCAGGTATTACAGTTTTGTATCCAGTCCCACATTTTTCCTGAGGAAAAGGTGTGCTGTCCTCATGCGCTGTCCCTGTGCACTAGGGCCTCAGCTTGGATAATGCTGGTTCCAAATAGCTGAAATGGGCTTTTATAGCACATGAGGGAATGCAGATTTTTAATTAGGCATTTAAATTTAAAAATTAATAACAGAGCTGTTGATGTTATAAAATAAACCAAGAAAAAGTCAAATGTATTGTACTTGCATTGCTGAAGCTTGCATTAAACCGTAGAATTTGCATGAACTTTTTAAATAATAGCTCTCCAATGATTATTTAAAGTAAGTAATATTTGCCTTTGCTGTTTAAAATGCAGATGTGATTTCTTAGACTTTTTTTGTTGTTTAAATTCGGTTTTAGGCCTTTATTTGTGTCTAATCCCTTTAAATGAACTGTATATCACATTTATGAAATGTATGGCATTAGAAGGAAGCCGACTACTTTGTTTTTAGACAAAGAACCCAGGGTAAGGGGCAATATTTTCCCCCTCACAGGTGATGGAGTACGTACAAAGAATGTTGTAGATAATGGCAGCCCTGTCCTCTGAACAGATGGTGATGGTCCTGTTGCTAGGATAAGGCCTGAAGAATTTAGTTTTTAATTCCACATTATTTGCCTCAGTGCCATGAATATCCCTTGGTTTCCTGAGGCAAAAATACAAAAAATACACATAAAGAGAAAGAAAACTGCCATGCAGATAGAGAGGGAGACAGAGAAAGGGAAAGGACTGGAGCCAGGTCAATAGAAACTTTGGGGAAAATGTCTGTTCATCTGTCTGCAATCACCTGGGTTTGAAAGGCAAGCAGGAAGGAAGATTGGTTTGGCACAGGAACTAGGCCTTTGATGCTTTAGATACCACAGAGAAAAGTACCCATTTCTTCCCATTAGAAGACTGTTGACTTTCCTAATTAAGATAAACATGTTTCTGAAGAAGTTAGCTCTCACAGTACTAAAAACAACCAAGCTTATAAAATATATACACACACAAGGCTATGTGCCAAAAACTAGTGCTGGTGGTGGTCTTACAAATCACTTTACAGGAATATATTTTTAAATCATTGCTTTATTTAAAAGTGAGTGAATTCTATTCCCTCCAGTCAATTAAATATCTAATTTCAACTCAAGTAGATAACTGAAGTATTTTTATATAAATGAATGAACAGTTAGAAAACTGTTAAACCCATAGCCCTTGAGCATGAAAAATATATTCAAGGAACTGTTTTATTCTTTTATCGTTAATTTGCTACAGAGACTTTGCACTTATATCATTTTAGATTGTGGCACAGGGAAAAAGGTTGTCCTATTTTGACAAGAATAATACAAAGTGAAATTCACAAATCCCTCTGCACTACTTGAAATAGTTAGATAGGACTTGGATGGGCATTTAAGAACAAATGGACTGATTATGTAAGGAAGTCTCCATGCCAGCTGAAACTTACTGAATAGGCTGGCACATAGGCCTGGGGCCTCTGGGTTCCATTGCTACGCGGCTCCAGTGCCCCAATGTTCCATGTGTAAAATAGCAGCAACTACTCTACAAGCCTATGAGCAGAGTAGTGGCCACACAAAGATGTGTTGTGGGCAGGTTGAGGGATGAATTCTGTACCCCTCACCACATATCAGTGCCTGCACAAAGCTTACATAAGTCAGGCATTGTACAGCAGGGGACCACATGTCATTTATTCCAGCCTTGAAATGCTATGTGATCAGTGGTTCTCTTGTTGAGAGCACTGATCCTGGACACCACTGCAGGACAGTCGCAAAAACTGAATTAGAATAAGAAACAATGCCTGTTATCTGTCATTAACATCATTATTAATCTCAGGTAAGATAATGGAGTGGCTGATATAGGAGTTGATTAATAAAGAATTAAAGGACATAATGTCATTAATGCAAATCAACATGGGTTTATGGAAAATACATCTTGTCAAACTCGATAACTTTTTAAAAATGAGATTACAAGTTTAGTTGATACAGGTAATTGTGTTGACATAATAGACATCTGTAAGGCATCTGATTGGTACCACATAACATTTTGATTACCACCCCTCTCTCCCCCCCCCCCCCCCCCGAAATATGTAAAATTAACATGGCACACACTGAATGGATTAAAAACTGGCTAAATAATAGGTTCTCAAAATGTAATTGTTAACAGAGAATAATCACTGAGTAGGTATTTTTCCAGTTTGGTCCTGCAGGGATCAATACTTGGCTTTAAGCTATTTAACACTTTTATCAATGACCTATAAGAAAATGTAAAATCATCACTGATAAAGTTTGTGATGACACAAAACTTGAGGTGTGGTCAATAATGGACAGGACAGGTCACTAATTCAGCAGGATTTGGATTGCTTGGGGAACTGGGCATAAGCAAACAATATGAGTTTTCATATGGTTAACTGTAAATGTACATATCTATGAATAAAGGATGTAGGCCACTCTTACAGGATGGGGGACTCTGTTCTGGAAACAGGGACTCCGAAAAAGATTTTGGCAGATAATCAGCTGAATAGGAATTCTCAATGTGACACTGACCAAAATAGCTAATGTGATCAAATAGAAGTAAAGGTTATTTTCCCTCTGTAATCAGCTCTGGTGTGACTGTGGGTGAAATATTATGTCTTATTCAGGTGCTCACAACTTAAGAAGGGCATTGATACATTGGAGAGGGTTCAGAAAAGAGCCATAAGAATGATTAAAGTATTAGAAAATATGTCTTATAATAATAGACTCAAAGAATTCAATTTATTTAGCTTAACAAAGAGAAGGTTAAGGGGCAACTTGATTATTCTATCAGTATCTATATGGGGAACAAATATTTGATATTAGGTTCTTTAGTCTAGCCGAGAAAACTATAAGACAATCCTATGGTTGGAAGTTGAAACTAGACAAAGTCAGACTGGAAACAAGGTGTAAATGTTTTACAGTGAAGGTAATTAACCATTGGAACAATTTACCAAGGGTTGTGGTGGATTCTTCATCACTGACCATTTTAAAATCAAGATTAGAATGTTTTTTCTAAAATATATGTACTAGGAATTATGCACTAGGAATTATTTTGGAGACGTTCTATGGGCTGTGTTATACAGGAGGTCAGACTAGATGATCACAATGGTCCCTTCTGGCCTAGGAATCTATCAATCTATGAATCATGTTCAATATCATGTGATCAACCTTTCTATTATTCATAAAGAACCAGAACTAAAAATACTGCATATTTATTTTTAAAAAAAAAGGAAAAATGGGATGTTTTGATTTCTTTTTTTGGTGTAGGGGAAGAAGTAAAAAAAAGATAGAGGTAGGGGGCTGTGTGTGTGTGTGTCTGTGTGTGTAAAATCCTTATACACTTCTTTTGTCCTTTGCTTTGTACTTCCCCTCCTTATCCCTATCACCCACTGCTCTTTTTTAAAAAAATATTTCCCAGCCAACCAAAAGAGCTGTGATCAAATCAAATAAGGGAGTATTAAACATGGACTCAATGGATGTAGATTTTGCAGGGTCTCCAAACAGCTGGTGGTTTCATTACATGCTCAGCAGGCTGTAACAGGGAATACTGATTCAAATGGTGACCACATTTGGATGACCCATACCATCTGAATTTGATTAGGTCTATCTACCTTTGGGACCCTCACCCCTTTTCCTTCCCACTGTGCCTCCCCTCTTTCCAGTGGGCCCTAGCATCCCTTCACCACTTATATGAATCTATTTTGTGAGGATGAGGATGGTGCAACATCTCCAGTATCTTGGCGAGACCAGCCATTAGTCCTGTCCTCCCTTCAAAATTTCCATGTGGTGACCAGGTGGTATGCTGTTCCCACTCTTGTTTTTTGAAAAGGTCCAGCAAAATATACTTGCTCTCTCCACAGTCAACTCAATCAGAATATTATTAGACTTTGACTATCAAAAAACACCTCAGGCTTAGTTCTGTTCTCCATTCTAGGGGCATAAACTCCATTGACTTTGGTGTAATGGAGAGCAGAATTTGGCTGCTGGCCCTTAAAATTAAATAAAAAATAATAATAAAAGAAAGAAAAGTAGAAGCTTACCTCTGATCAAACACCAGAGATGAAAGAAACCATTTCCTTTGGAAAGCTAGAGAAGTGGTTTCCCATGCGATGTGTTTTATGGCACACAAATGAGCCTTTGTGGCTCAAGCTGTTTATTCTTCATATTGCATGAAGGAGTCAGACTCACAATTAATACTCAATTAACACATTCTTTCTGACATTTCCTTTATCAACTTCTACTCTTTCTATATTTGGCCTTGCTCTTTTTTTTCACAATAACTTTTTGTATCTGTTCAGAACAAAAGAACAAAACAAATCTGCACTACGTTATTCAACTTCAAGTTTTTAAAGCAAAGTACTCTACTAAATGTGTTACTAGCTTATCAAAATAGAAACCAGCTTTACAAAACTTTATTTCTTAATTTCACAAAAACCCTAAATCATTTCCCTTAAATGTACATTGATCTTTATTTTTTGCACTCTACTAGATCAGGTTAGACCTGTTTTTTCATATTAATGCAAAAGTTGCCTGTGGCACTCCTATCTTATATGTAAGACACAGATTTGTCTCCTAGTTATTTTATTCTACATACTCATCATTCATATTTAATGTTACATGCACTTGACTTTTTAATTCCTTATATTGGATAACAGACACACTCATTCACAGCACATCCATGCTTCAGATTCTCTTTCCTGGGGTCCCTTCTGGTTTCTTTTACATTCCTAAAATCTCATGCTTTGAGCCTTTAGCCAGTCACCTGAAGGGGTCAGGAAGGTTTACGCCCTTCCCTCCTGTATATTCTGGATTTTTTGTCTGCTTCCTCTGAAGCAGGACACTGGAAGAACTGGGCTGATGCTCTGAGGTGGCACTAAGCATTCTATCTCACTTGCTTTGCTGGTGAGTCTTCTTCACATGCTCAGGATCTAACTGATCACCATATGTGGGTTGGAGAAGGAATTTTCTTTCAGGTCAGATTGGCAGTGACCTTGGTTTTTTTGTTTGTTTCTTTTCACCTTTACCAAGGGTTCTGGTGACTTCTCCATCACAGACATTTTCAGAGAAACATCCAATTTTGATTTAAAAGATCTTCTCTAGTAACTATTTTGGGGAAGTTCTGTGGCCTCTGTTATACAGAAGGTCAGACTGGATGATCACAGTGGTCCCTTCTGGCCTTGGAATCTCTCACTTAATCATTTCCCTGCCATTGCAGGGCTGCGGTGCACCTCGGTCCCTCCTATTCTCCATGAACTATAATACTTTTGTCTAATACTGGTTGCTTGGTTTAGTGTGAGAGTGCTGGGTGATGTTTGTGGCCTAAAATGCAGAGGTCAGACTGGATGACCTTAAACTCTGTGATTAATTATTATTTTTATTTAATGGAAACATCGTTGCTGTCTATTTTTGATCACCTGAAAGACTTGGGGTATAAAATTACACCTCAGATCTGCAAGTCAGTCAGCATCCAATGTTCAACTATCTCCAAGAAGCTGGCAACAGTTGGAGTCTGGATGTATGGGAAAAGCAGGGAATCAATCTTGACTTCTAACTTGGATTCTGGAGGAGCATGTTGCCCCGTGTGATGGTTTTTTATTATAGCTGAACTGCAATCATCAAGTTCAGGCCCTAGATTATGCCTTTATTCCCTATTCCAACCATTTTTTAAAATCAAATTTCCATTTAACTTGAAACTCTTCCACCATAAGATTATTAGCATTAATTTCCACAGTAGAATTTGTCAATAACACATTCTCAACAAAAAGTTTCATTGACTTCAGTAGGACTCACTGCTCACATGATTGATGGATTGCAATATCAGGCTGAGGTATTTCATACGAAACCTAAATGTTGGGGAATAAGTTTGAAACTGGCCCCAAATAGAATTATTTTTATTTACATATATCTCATAGGGGTATTGTGATTAGCAAGGGTATGTTAATTGTTTGTAAAGCACTTTGAGATCCTTGAATGAAAGACGCTATATAACTGCAAAGCATGACTATTGTAATAATGTATCAGGCCTTTAATTCAAAGATTTCAAAGTAGTTTACAAATGGTTACTAAGCCTGAAAACAACTCTGTATAGTTCATAGAAACTGGTGACTGCTGCTGTAGAAATATTTATATAGGCAGATAGGTAAGTATTATTTATACCCATTTCACAGATGGGTAAAACCTTTCACAGAAAAGTTGTGACTTGCTGAAAGTCACAAACCTAGTCAATGGCAAAGCCTGAAATATAACTAAGGAATTTTTCCTCTGTCTCTTTCTCTAACCACTAGAGCAGGGGTTCATAACCTTTTTCTTTTTGATGCCCCCTAAAATGAGCTATAAAAACCCCATGGCCCACCAGTGCCCAAACAATTGTTTTTCCACATATAAAAGCCAGGGCTAGCATCAGAACAGTGTTTCTCAACCTATTTACCATTCTGGGATGCATACGTGGTCCACAATGGGTTATGTGGGCCACAGGTTGAGAACCGCTGTGCCAGACACACATTGGTCCACTCAGCCCTGCACTGCCAGCTTGCCCCTTCCACTCGGGGCACCACACCAACCCCCTGCCCAATGCCCCCTGACTGCTAGTGCTCCCCTGCCCAGAGACGCCCCCCAGAGACCCGTATGCCCAGTGTCCCCCTTGTTTAAAACACACACATACCCTTATTCTCAGTGCTCCCAGGCAATGCAGGGCCAGGAGAGGAGCCCCCATGGCTGTGGGGCAGGCAGCTTGGACCCCGGATACAGGACCAGGAGCAGAACCCCATGTAAAACCTGGGGTGCTGCAGCACCCCCACACCTCTAGTTCCCAAGCTTATGCTGCCCTTTGCCCTCCACCCTCTTGCTACCCAGAGCCACCCCCCCCCCGAGATCTACTGTCCGACACCCTGCCCCTCACTGCACTCACTGGCTCCATTGCTGGCAGAAGCACTCCAGCAGGGCTGCTGATACCTCTCCCTCTCAGCTGGCCCTTCCCTCTTCCAGACTGGAGCGGCAAGTTTTGAAATTCGATCACCGTAAGAAATGCTGTACTAGAGAACACTTTTCCCTCTGATTATTCAGGAAAAGTAGAGGAAGTGGGTGTAGAGAATACTCTGTCTGATTTTTAAGGAAAGCATATGTGAAGAAAAATGGAAAAGTGAAGGTGTTTTGCAATAAAATTCTTTCAGCTCAAATCAAAGGGCCAAAATCTCAGCCCAACCAAAGTCTGCAAAAGGAGGGGACTTATGTGGAAACGGGAGAGTCCTCCATATAAAAAAGAGATAGGGAGTGGAACTTAAACACTTCGGCTTCTAGTGCAGCCTTCAGGCTTTAGTATCAGACAAGGCCTATTGTGCACCCTTTAGGAGTGAGTTGTGAAGAGTTCATTTGCATAGCATTTAGATCTATTGGCTGTGATCTCCACTCTCTCCTGGTCTGTCCTCTAAACTCCCATTCATGCCATGGAGTGAGTTGCTGTAAAGCAGTGCACTCTGCAGGTGCAGAGTCTTGCTGCATGGCCTTTCCATGGTTTGCTCTTTCAGTGCAGTGGAACCACAGCAGTTCTTTCACTCCGTGGGCCTTGTGTACACATGGGTGGGGTTGAGGGGCAGGGAAGGAGAGAGAGGATTTACACCTAAGCAAGAGCTATGGATGTGTGTCACTGTAACTTTAAAATAAGTTTTCCATTAGGCATTTTATTAGCCAGTTACTGTTTCCAGGAGGTGGGGGAAGGTACACTTAAAAGAACACAACAATAATGAGAAAATGGGAATTGTAACTTGATGAATGATGCTCTAAATTTAGTCTTTGTAAAATCATACTTTTTTGTTTCAGAATATTCTCAAAATTTACAACAACAACAAACCACTGCAGTATCTGCCCACAAAAGATTTAGAAACTCTCCAACATAATGCACCTCAAGTGACAGGCAAAAGCTATTTTTTTTCTTGTGAATTTGCTGATATTCTTGCCATGTTCCAACAGATTTTTTTTCTCTGAAGAAAAGGGCTTAATATATTTAGTGTTCTGATTTCTCTTCAGTAGTTAGAAATGTTGCAGAAAGTAGTTATTAATAAATCATTAAAGGTTTGCATCTCATTTAGCAGTCTTGCTGCTATGTTATTCTGTATTTTCTGCCATAGCAGAAAGTCTTTTAACAGTCCCCATAAAGAAGGACTTTACAATGGAGCAAAGTTTAAACAAAGAAAAATCAACTGATTTTACCTTTAATACTCTTTTATTATGGAAGGTATTTATTCAAAATAAACATTTTATCTTCCTGACTACCCTAACTGTGCGTCACTTTGAGTCTACGTGAAGGCCTAATCATGCATTTATGACATTATGGGATGTGGGCATTGAAAAGATAATGAAATCACTTCTGCAGTATGGCTTTCCTCTGGGATCAAGCAGGATGGGGAATGGCAAGGTGAAAATGCCATTTGGTTAATTACATCTATCTTCAGCAACTAGCAAAAGAGGTAAGAGAAATGATGGAAAACATGTGAAAGGTGAACCGAATAAAACACAGTCTAAATATTTCCCCCAGTGCAGAATCTCTTTCTAAATTATTCATAGTAATGAGTTCAGTTATAAAATAGTTTGCACTGTATGAACTTTTATATGGGCACCTGTTATATTTTTTAATACTGAACTTGTATATACTGCTTTAATTCCCTGATGTACTTTTGCACATTTCAGTCTCCCACAAAGCTGCTGTACAGTAGCCATAATAAAAGCATTTATGGTTCAACATAATTCTCCTTCATATCTTTCTTCTTTTCTCTTTTCCTAAAAAAAAAAAAAAAAAAAAAAGGCAGTTTAAAAGTAATAAAGTACTTCCTTCTCTAAATCTTTGATCTTTTTTCCTAAGGGAAGATTAATTTGTAAATATGCTAATGGATTTGTATAATATGAAACCTTCATGAGAAAAATTACATTAGTTCATATGAATGAAGACATCCATCTTATTCAATTACAAACTAATGGCTGAAAGCACCAACACTCTGTGTTCTACCATCTCATGTCCAAAATCACTGTAGGCATCTCCAAAGAGAAAATGAAGTTTTACCACAAATGTGTTGGATGAAGACTTTTTTTGGGTCATCTTTATTGAGTTTCTCTCTTTTGGATCATTTACTTATATTGAACTTCAGTCTAATTCCAATCAAATACATTTTATCTGAAGGAATCTATTCTGAATAAGATTGCTTTCAGCCAGTATAAAACCTAATTCTTTGGCTATCAAACTTTTAAACAAAAGTTGCTTAATGGTAAAGGTTGAACCTGCCAACGCTTATTTGCCAAGTGTAGTGCTCACTGCTATGGAAAATCCCATGGAAGGAAGAGGCCAGATTTTGAGGCGATAGCAAGCCCTGTTAATTCCAGTTTGGTTGGACAATTTTGAGAGCTAACAATAGAGTCATTCACTTATTATGGTATAAATGCTTTTGCTATTAATTGAGCCCACTATACCCAGACAGACCTATCCTGGGACATTAAGCCCAAAAGCCTCCTCCTTTGCACATGAAAGGAACAGTAGCAGGGAGTGTGGTTTAGAGAGATCCTTGGAGGTGCTTCCGTATGTTAGCTAGTGTTATGTATTGTGGACATGGCACAAATCCTTGATTATAAACACAAATACGTGCATACAGTTGGAGCCATGATGACTGGATGACTCTGTATTACATTGAGAAATTAGAAAAACTTAGTAACCACAGATTCGACATAAGCAACTGCTTAAGAAACTGTAACTGCAAATTCACGTAAAGAGATTCAACACTCTGCTCAATACATTCAGATACATCACATCTGTTCTCTCCCCTCAAATGGGCATAACAATTTCAGAAGTACTTGTGGGGGAACAAGGTCCAGTTATAAGTGAAGCCTTTCAAGCGGCTTGCATTTGCTTTCTGGATAGTGTCTGTCAACATTTTAAACACTCCCCTGAGGAAGTGGTGTGTCCTCAGCAATGTCAGCCATGGAATCGTCACTGAATCTTGTAATTGGTCAATGTGGTGGCACCAAGCATGACCTGAGATTTTGGCCTATAAATAGCATTGCAGATGTTTTGTTCATTGTAGCATGTATCTTGTGTCGATTTTCTAGCAAGAAGTGTGATAGCTTCTGCTGTAAAGATTCCTTCTCATCTGCCATGGATCACAGGGCTTTCTTAAAAGTGCGTACAAACCTTTCAACCATTTTTGGCTGGGTGATATGGTGCTGAGGTAGTATGTCAAATATCATTTTTCTTCATGAATCATTGAAACTCCTCTAACTAAACTGAAGATTGTTGTCACTCAGAGCTTGTTCTGGCAGCCCAGTTCTTGCAAACAAACTTCAAAGTTTTTCTACTGTCTGTGCAGCTGTGGTGGTTTTCAAGCAAAATAACTTCTGGCAATTTGAATGGGCATCCACCATTGCTAGATACATCATTCTAAAAATTGCCCTACAAAATCAATATCCAGAAATTGCCAGGCAGCTGATGGCCATTCTCAGGGGCTTAATGGTGCTGGTTTAGGCATGAGTTGTTCCTGTGGGTATCATGAGCATGACTTTGTAAGCTGCTGTATCTGTTGGTCATGCCTGACTACCAAACAAAACTTCTGGCAAGTTTCTTCATTTTTACTACCCTAGATGACCTATGTGGTGCTCTTCTAATACTCCTTTGTGCAGTTTACTAGGTATAATCGTACTGCTGTTGTCACAGAAACTCCCTCCCTCTGATGAAGGATTGCTACTAGAGTTGGTGGTCTGTCACAAGGGTGAATTTTCTCTCATACACACAGGTTGAGTTTCTTGACATCCCATACCAGACTTGAAAATAGTTACATTCTGCCACTCTGAGAGATCTTGAGGCAAATGCTATGGGTCTCTCTCCCTGCCATGTGGAATTGTGTGTGATATTACTGTCCCAATACCATATGAAGAAGCATCACATGCTAACTTGATAGTCAAGGTTAAAGTGTGTAAGTACACTGTCTGATGTGACCAATTGTTTTACTTCCAGGAAAGCTTTTTGATACTCATGTGATCAAACCCACTTTTGACCAGTCTGCAGTACACAGTTCAGCAGATGCAATACAGTTGCTAGGTTTGGCATAACTGGTCTTAGAGTAGTTGGTAAATTCCAGAAATGATATAAATTGTGACATATCCTTTGGTGGTGGAGCTTCCAGGACTCCTTAAGTCTTCTGAGTTTTATGGAGACCTTGTGCATCAATAATGTGCCAACAATAGGCCATTGAGTCCTGAAAAATTTACATTTAATGTGATTACCTTGTAACTTGTATTCTTCTAGACATTTTAATACCCTTTTTTCAGTGTTTCCAGATGTTCTTCATCAATTCCACTGCTCACAATAATGTCATCTAAATAACATTGTATTCTTGGGATACATTGCAAAACTTAGTCAATTGCCCATTGCCATGTAGCAGGAGCTGAAGCAATACCAAATATTAGCCTGTTCTAGTGGTACAGATTCTCTTATGTGTTGATTGTGATGTATCTCAGATTCTTTTTGAACTTTCACCTGTAGGCAGGCCTGTGACAAATCAATTTTGGTTTAATTTTTGTCCCCCGGCTACATTAGCAAAAAATATCTTCAATTTGCGGCAGGGAGTGTTTTTTCAACTTCCAGCACAGTGTTTATGGTGATCTTAAAATCTCCACACACTCTTATTGTACCACATTTTTTACAGTTGGAACAATAGGAGCTCCCCATTGACTCCAGGTCACTTTGAAAGTATGTCCTCCTTTCCCGATATTAAAATTCAGCATCTACCCTTAAGTGGATACTGTAAGGAACAGGTCAAACTTCATAAAACCTGGGCTGAACCTTCTCATCTAGGTTTGTATGTGAGAGGGTTTGAGTTACAGGAGAATGAGGAGATGTGATGTTATCAATCTTATCTATCTGTGTTATCCCTCTAGATACTACAAGTGGCTGTTGGGAGGGGTTGTGGAGTTGCCTTGTGGTTGGGATTGCAATGGACTTGCCTTGTGTGGGTGGATGCGCTTTTTTTTTTTTTTTTTTTTTTTTTTTGCATTTCAAAGCTGGTAACGCTACCTGCACCTCACCAAAAAAAAAAAAGGCCCTTTAAAATTTAAGTTTTTTATCACACAAATATACCAAAGAAAAATCCACGTGTTATTCTTTTTAAGTTCTTTAGGCTGCCTATGCCCATCCCAATGGCACCTAAGGCCTTTCCTGAAGCATATTAGGTGATAAGACTATCATCTGTTTCCTGTGGTTCTTTCCTTCTTCCTCTCCACAGGAGAAAAAGTGTGTAAGATTTTTTTTTTCTAAATGTTCAGTTATGTTTCTGTTAGCAAGGGGAAAACGGGGCAGCTGGAGTTTGTTCTTAGCTCCTGATGGAGTTTGTTCTACAGTCTTGGTCCAACCACTGAGAAAAGCTGTCTCCTGTGTAGCCAAGGTTAAAAGATATCAGATACATTTAGGATATAGAAGTGAAATATAAATATCAAATAATGTAGTAACACAGGGTCTTCAGGCCTGAAACATATATTTAGATTAGCCAAGCAAGACTTGAGACCTAAAGATAGGGTCACTCATCAATTAGCTACCCTTGTCAGCCTATGTCACAAGATGAAACAGTTACAGTAATAGATATGTTAACTGTTGCTGGTTAGGAAATATCTATTACAATGTACCAGTTAAAGCTAGTTTGAATATTTTGGGGATTTTTGCAGACATGAGGTATCAGCAGTGTGCTAAACACAAGTTGTTACGGTGAGTGAGTCACAAAAATATTAGAGTATAAGGGGAAAACAAAAGGAAAAATGAGGCACCCCAAATTTAGTGAGATGTGGAAGCATAGATGAGGAAAAGGGGTTGAAATATTCATAAACATGGATGAATGCCAGTGGGCATCATCATAACACATTATAAAAGTTGAATCCCAGCTTATGTGCCTGGGGAGATGCCTCACTGGTGGTGAGGATGATGATGATTACAAAGATAATGACTGACACTCCAGGGTTCCCCAGCAGGAGATGGGAGTGAGTGCTGAACAGTTAGAGAGATTGCATCATCACCCTTTGCTCTATTTGCTGTTGTATGCCAGGGTTTGTGGGATTGTTTATCTGCTTAGTAGATTTGTAAATAAAGGGACTTATGATAAACTGCAATTTTCTCATGTGCTCCTGAGGGTGTGTGTGTCTCTCATTCTAATAATATCAGTAACAATCTTCCTGGTGCTGTAGCCACTCAGGAGACCAAACCCTTATTGACCACTGTGGTCTAAAAGATTAATCAATACTCCAATCCATCAATTAGGCTACACCTGCATGAACAAGCTTTCCCTTTGCAGTAGTCAATTCCATTGGGCCTGAGTTGTAGAGCTGTTGACTGAGTCCTTACCCCAGAGCACTAGGCAGTCTTTCAGGCCCAGATTAGTAAGGATGGCTATCTTGAAGTTCAAGCCAACATAGTGAAGGACAAATTTGATGTGCATACAGTAAGTAAAGCTGAGTCAATAATCGGTTTTGGGGTTGTTGTTTTTTTTGGTTTGGTGGCCAAAATGGGAAAATCTGAAAAGAAAATCATTTGGGTTAACCAGAAATAGAAACTTGTCAGTTTTTCTCTTGAAAACAATGCCACCATTCCCAAATTTTGTTTCAGGTTAAACAGCACATTTCATTTGATTCAAAGTGAATTTTTTTTTCCCTTTGGTTTTGGTTTTGGATATTTTTTTACCCTTTTTGTTTTTTTTAAATCTAGGTAGATTTTCAGAGTGCAATTTGTTGTTTTAAAACAAAAAGCCAAAATGTTTCATTACAATATTTAAATACACTTTTTTTTTGGACGAGCCTATTTGCTGAATTAAACCCGAATTTGCTAATAACTTTGGTCGATCCACCATTGCATTTTTGAAATTTTTTTGCCCAGCTGTAGCAGAAAGAAGTTTTTCTGAGCAGATGCACTGCTGCATTATTTACTATCTGTATTATTTTGAAGGTTGATAGTTTCGTGCCCAGGTAGATTCATATTGGGAAAATACAAGCCAATTCATCTGGAGAAAAATAATCCAAACCACATTCAATGACAGAGGGAAGTAGTAATGCTGGAGAAAATTTAGGGGTAATAATGGTCAGCAATTAAAATGAGTTTGCAACGTAATATGGCAGGTAAAGTTTTATATTATTTTATTTGGCATGGTTGTCTACCTATCAGCATAGCTGCAACGTTGTGGGTGTCACAGTAAAAAAAAAAAAAAAAGGGGGGGTGGATTTAGAGTTGAGAGACCTGTTAAATGATCTAGTCCATCCCTTGTCCAATGCAGGATTATTCCTTGCAGCATATTTCCTAGTGCCGAGTTCAGATTAGTTTTTAAAACATTCTCAGTTATCTGCTTCCAGGGGAAGTGGTGGAAGCCTGATTCTGCAGCCTACAACATCTCATCATCCGTCTGATTTTCAGAGAGGAACTCTTACAATAAGGAAATATTTCCTGATATTAAGATTAATTTTTTCCTTTTCTTAATCCCATCCCATTACTTCTATTTATACCCTCCTGGTATCACCCTAAATAATTTCCTGCCATGAGTGTGGTGAGCTAATTTATAGCACTGACAGTCTGGATTGTCAGGGAAGGAAAGCTTTGCCTCTTGCTAAATACTCCTAGAATCAAACTGAATGCATAATCTTAGCTACTTGATCCTTCATTGGGGCATAAATGGTAGTTAAATAACAACCTTAGCTGTATGTAGACATTTTGAACAGGCTACCCACATTTTTCCAGTGTCTAATTATGAGAAATTCAGGATGAAAAACTTTTGGAAAGGAAGCCAAGAAATGAATAGTGTAAACCTCCAGCATTGTTTTTGTAGTCTGGTTCTTATCCTCGTTTCATTCCTTTTCAAAGTGTTCATAAAGGCATGTCTGCAAAGCGGTGTCCTTTCCCTTATTCTCTTTTTCTTTTAAATCTGAGCACTGGATCCTAAATGTGGTCAAGAGCCTATCTTAATAGTTTTTGGGGTTACCAATGTGGTATGTTCTGTTATTCAGGTCTCCAAATGCATTTTTGAAATTGAAGCGCTCCTGAAAAAACACACATACATACCACTGAAGTTGCATGTTTTTGAGCACCGAGCCAATATTTTCTGAAGGAAAACATGGCAAGCCACCTCTTTCTTCTCCCAATTAATAGAGCAAATGTCTTCTTTTTAACTAGGACTCCATGTGGGTACAATTGACAATGGAAATTTAAACTGGGTTATTATTTCACTCAAGGTGAATTACAGCTGAATCTAAACATTATGCAGAGTGATCTTTGATTTATAATGTACCATTTGCAGTCTGATGTTCTGTATATTTCCAACAATAAAACCTGCAGTGGGAGAAAATAAGTCTGTTATTTTCCTAAATTCCCTCTTCCCCCATCCAAGTCATTATTTTGAGTTTCTCAGTGTTAAATCTTAAGGTTCATCAACTCACATCTTTACAGCTCTGTCTTTCTGTATACAGGACCCTGTCTGCCTGTTTCCTCTATTGCACTATTTTGTTTGTACTACTGTAATCATTTTGCTGGCCCAGATCTGTGTGGGTGTGCTGGCAGCTTTACAACAAAGTTACATGGGAACTGAGTTAAGGTTGAATATTTATTAGAAGAAGCCATCTGGCGTCAGGCTGTCTGTACAGGGGGGCTTATTTCTTTAGTAGTCTCTCCTTTTTCTCTCTAGCTCTTCCTCCCTCTCTCTCCGTTTCTCGTTTACATACTGCATATATGTGAAAAGTGGAAAACACATCTTTACATATTGATTTTATTCTCCACAATTAAAAAAAACTTCCCCACATTTTTACTGTTTTTTTTCTTCTTCTCCTCTACTCCTTTTCTATCCCTCCTCCCCACTTTCCTTCCTTAAAGGCTGCTCCGTCCTAGTTCTTGCAGTGGCATTTACTGGTGATGCAGTCAGTAATATACTGCAGGAGTCCCACAGCAGATCCGTACAGCTCTCTCTCTCTGAGGCAGCAGTTTCAATAGTTTCTAAGCAGCTGTAGCTTGCTTAAATATCCATCTTCTACTACTTCCATGCTTTCCCTCCTTTAGCTGGCAATCTCATAAAAGAACTCCATTCCTGAGTGGAGTGTTCAGGAAACTCACTACTCACTGTTAAACAAACTGGCTAGTAGAAGGGTGTTCCTGCTATTCCCCTACTTTGTATGACCTAGTCAAGCTTCGATGTGTAGCACTAAATTGCCAAAAGATGTTTACTTTACTTGTGTAAGAGCTCCTCATAATTCCATTGTTCTCTTTCCCTCAACACACATAGATCCTGAGAACAATACCATGGGACTGGCTATTTAATCTCAGGATATTCTTGCCATTTGTGGACAGAATTAGATGAGATTTTGTAGTGATTCAGGTTTTTGGGTGCTGTATATTTTTGGGTGCTGAAAACCTTAATGGGGCCTGAGTTTTAGAGGCTAGGTGCTCAGCACTTTCTGAAAAAGCATTTTCCATGAAAGTATCTCAAGCTGAGGACCCAAAAATGGAAGCACCCCAAATAACTTTGGAAAATCTTGGCCTATTTTTGTAATATGACAGTGAATGTACAATCTGGAGACAGCAGAGTCTCAAACATACGTTTTTAAGTAGATAACTGACTTTAGCAGCATCGGTGTTCTTAAATGCATGGCAAGTTCGGTATTGATGCCAGGTGCTAGATTGATAGCAGTGGAGAGTGAAGTTTTCTCTTCATACAAAGAAACCAGGTACGGCATGGGAAGCAGTCATGCCCTGTCATTGTGCCTGGACCTATTTTCAAAGGAGCACCTCTTGGTGTGGAAGAGTAGTGCTGTTTCCATAGACTGCACAGTCCTTGATGTCTGGGCTATGGCTGCGAATAACAGTGCCAGTTGTTGGGGGTAGGGTGACCAGATTTCCCGATTTTATAGGGACAGTCTCAATTTTTGGATCTTTTTCTTATATAGGCTTCTATTACCCCCCCACCCCCATCCCGATTTTTCACATTTGCTCTCTGGTCACCCTAGCTGGGGTGGAGGATTGGATGGGAGAGTTAGATGTACGTACCTAACTTGTAGTAAGAAGATTGAGGACATCAAATTATTTCATAGACACCAGCATCACACGGTGATGATTTTTGATCACTAATTCAAACTGTTGAATTCAAACAGTTGAATTCAAACTGGGGACCTACACATGAAAAACTCCATAGTCTATTACTAGTCCCCTGAGGCTCGGCAAATGAAATGATACATTTGAAACTGTTGGTCATATTTTCAGCAGCTATTTGGCATCTCTGATATTGGCTGGCCGACATTTCTAAGACTGCTACTATCAGCAAGGCTCACAGCAGCTTTCAGAGTTACCAGGCCTAATTAAGACTCTTTTAGATTAGCAGGCCTGAGATCTGCCTAGGCAATGCCCACCCAACCAAACAGGGAGGAAAGAACTCTACTGGTGGTCCCTCTCCTGGCCCACCTGGAAGGGTGAAGATGATGATCCTGCACTAGCATCCCAACACGTCCTTTCCGTGGCTTAAATGATGAGGTCAGAGAAGTTGGTCCTTTCCTACACTGGCCCACAGTCCCTTCCCCTGGTCCACGTGAGGAGAGGGGGAAGACAAGTTTTCTGGCCAAGTGGAGTGGAGACCAAGGAGGGTCACCGGATGCATCTGCTTAACTGGACTAAGTAAGGAGAGTGAGACTTTTGCCATACTCATGGTATAGGTTGCCTGCCCTGTTCTTAAAACATAAATAGCTTTGGTGGCAGAGAGTGAGGGAAGAATAATGATCTAGTGTTTAAATTACTGTTTAGGAATCAAAATATCTTGGTTTTATTCCCAGCTCTGCTACTGCATCATTGTGTGTCCTTGGGCACATCATTTAAGAGCGCAGTGTGTCAGTTTCCTTACCTGTAAAATTGAGGTAATAGTTAACTGTCTTGCTGAGGTATTGTGAATCTTAATTAATGTTTGTAAAGTAATTTGAGATCCTTGGAAGAAAAACTCTTGAAAGATATTTGTCTGAGAGCAGCATTGCTTATCCTTTAACATACTATTTTCTATATCTTGGTCATTCCCAGGTATCCACCGTTGTTTGTCTCACCTCTTTCTCTCTCTCCACGTCCCATTTCTATTTAATGTAACAAAGAGCAGCTCTGTCTGCATGGGAGCATATCTGATAATTATATGGTTAGTGTTTTAAATAACTAGTTTTGCTTTTAACTTGCTGCATTTAATGATGCTTCACTCCATATGGATGTGGACAAGCAATGCAAGTAAAACCTGCACTGAAGTATAGCAGTATTAGGCTGTGAAGTGACGGGATGAAGGGCGGAACAGACAACACCAACAGAAGGGTAGCAACGTGGGCAGCAACTTCTGAAGAGAATAGAAAGCCAGCACAGAGACAGGATGAGGATTCAGGATGTCGTAGAGCAGGACATGAGAGAGCATCAGTGCCAGATTGAGGATGTTAAGTAGTGAGTACTGTCACCAATTAAAATACCCATAAAAAGCCAGACATTCCATACTGAAATAACTAATAACAGATTCCAAGTAACTGTGCTATCTTTTAGTGTAATATTGAGAGTGAACCATATACTGCAAGATGATTGCACTGTTCAGAACTGACCTGGAAAGAACAAGCAAAGGTCAGTTTCTATCTCTCAGTGATGTGTGTGTCTTTCAAATCACAACATGTAATCCATATTTTACTTCTGGTGCTGTCACCATTAACCCTTATGGTAGCCATTTTCATTACCTTGCCCTACTTCTTCATCTTTTGTTTTCATACCCTTATAAGAAACTTTTGCCTCTGAATCCACTGCTTGTCCTATCCCCTAAAATAAGTTTGACCCTCCTCCCAACTCTTTAGCAATCCCTACATCCCACCCTCCCCATCTCAATGAATGCCAGAGCCCTTTCCAGTGCTCCATGAGCCTTTATCTCTCTGGCCACTTTGTGGAGGTCCTGTGCTACCAGCTATGCGAAGGGTTCTATCTTACAACTATTCTGACCTACTAACATCCCACATCCCTGCTATCCCTCCCATGTCAGGGTTAGATTGGGAGCTAGCTATGGGGGCAAGGGTGGGTAGGCTGGGAGTGCAGACCCAGGGATAAACTGGCTTCTTACTTAAGAAAAAGTGAAGCCAGTTGTTGTTTGCTCCTCCCCAGAGTTCAGATCCCGTTCCATTTCAGGAACTAGCATCTTTGGAAAAGCAAGTTTCAGAGTGGTAGCCGTGATAGTCTTTATCAGCAAAAAGAACGATGAGTACTTGTGGCACCTTAGAGACTAACAAATTTTTTTGAGCATATTTAGCCCACGAAATCTTATGCTCAAATAAATTTGTTAGTCTCTAAGGTGCCACAAGTACTCCTTGTTCTTTTTTGAAAAGCACTTTCTCAAGAAATTAGCCAGTCCGCTCCCAGCCCTGGTAAATTGAAAATTAGCTTTGTTAACATATTATTGTAGTATCTGAGCATCTCACAATTATTTACTGTATGTATTCTAATAGCACCCCTCCCACCAGGTCTTTTAGTAAGTCTGTGGGAGAGAGGGAACTTGAACAGTCTCCCCTGTCTTTAGGCTAGTTCCCTAACCATGGAACCATTCCTCTTGTCAAGTCACTTCCACTGTATTCATGCCCCTTTTATGTCTGGAAATATTAGGCCTGGTCTACACTACACGGTTAGATTGATATAAGGCAGCTTATGTTAACCTCATTATGCCAGTGTACGTACTACAACCTCATACCGCTGACGTAAGTGCCTTTCTACTCTTATATAACAACTCCACTTCCATGAAAGGAGTAGGGCTCATGTTGCTGTAGTTAGGGAGAGGCAGTGTCTGTGAAGATACTGCATTACTTACTTTGGCTGTTGGCCAAGAAGCCCAGGTGGCTGAACCCCGCTCCCAGCTAGGGGTGGGAATGCGAGAAGCCAGGGGGCAGCTGAGCTACCAGTGAGCTGTGTGGAGCTGAGACCTCCCTGACTCTTAGTCCCCAACACTGCCCCTCTTCAGCTGATGGAAGTGCTCCTGGTGAGGATGCACACCACCAACAGAAGGAGGGTAATGTGGATATCAGCCACCACTGTATTTAGAATGTGAATCTCCCACATCTTAGGTGAGTGCCCTAGGCTATTGGCTATTCTGGTGTCTTGCTCATGTTTTTTTCATTTTAAAAAAAATCAGTAGATCTCCGTTTTGTTCCATGTTGCAATGAAAAGAAATTCTGGGAAGTCTACATTTTTCACAAATGGAATTCTTGTTTTCTGGCCAGCTCCACTTTTGACCAGCCTACACACCAAGACATATTAATGGAAATAATTTGCTGAATAATTTTGAATAATACATATGAGAAAATTGTCATTGGTTTAGTAATCTGCAAAGATAAGAGGAGAAGGCGAAATTAAGAGAATTAACTATTAATGTTGAATTATTCACCCATGCTTAGCGCAGGGAATAGCGTCAGATTAACTTTATAGTGTATACTTACACTTTTTTCTATTTCTTTCAAGAATAAAACAGCATTAAATTCCCCATCCAATGCCTGTTGACTTCAACGGGTGTTGTTTTGGTCATTTTAAAATCTGCATTGTTGCCTTCAAATCCAGTCACTATGCATAATGTCCCTGACCCAGTAGGCCTAACCCAGGCAAAGCTCCCAAGGACTTCAAAGGTGCTGGGTGGAAACTGGGGTATGGTGCACTGTGCATGTGTTTGTGTGCTTGCACAACATTCACTGCTGAATTACTCCCAGTGCTGGTAACCACTGAATTTGGCCATGCATGTACATGTATGCATCCCCCCGCTCCCAGCCACACAGAAACAAAATGTATATTTGTATGTGTTCTTGTCCTTTGTAGTTCTATATAAGTGACATTCTTATTTCACTGGAGGTTTATTAGACATTCTCCAGTATTGCCAAAACAGGCATGTTAAAGATAAGATGCTTGCATTAGAGGGATTTATGTTGATTCCCTAGCCACTCAAAGAAACCCAGCTGCTTGCATCAGGCTGCATCAGACCTAGATACAGTGTTTATGAAATAGAATATGATTTATACTTAAACTGTTCTATTTACCTCTCATTTAGTCAAATAAAATTTTGTTATTTCTTGACTTTTTCTTTTTGGATGCATTTCCTAAAGGCTATTATTTCAACAAGGTGTGGGGGACCCAGCTAGTTAGTGTAGCTTTCTGGTTAAGAATTAAGAAATACTCTAACAGTTTAATAATAATAATAATCTCCAAATAGTTCATAATAGCATTAAGGGTAATTAATGACATTTGAACAGTAAGAGTATTTAATCTCTTCGGAAATGGTACATCTACGATTTTATTTACATTTGAAGTTGATCGCAAGGAAGAAGTTAGACTAGAATAGACCAGGTTTGGTAGAATAGACCAGGTTTGCATCTATTTTATACTTACACTCTTCCAAATATCAACCTAATTTTTTAGAAGCAAATTAAAATATGGTTTGCACAAATAATAAAAATAGCACATATTCAATTCAGCATTATGTTAAAAATAAATATGAACTGTGTATATTTCCTGTGGGATTAAGATTTTCTGAAAAATATAAATTGCCAGTGCTACGGTAGTTTACAAAGAAGAATAACCTCTTCTAAAAGACCTACTTATTTACATTTTAAAAATGTTTTCCCACAAGCCTTTGGAAGCATTAAAGGAACTTAAATAATTTTGATGATAAATGCTATATACTGAAGCTTTCATGTTTGGGTAGCACATTTTTTTTTCATATAACTGACCTTGCTAAACCTTTGAAAAATATTGTTATATCCTTTTATATTTTAACAATTTTACAATGAGAGAAAAATAATGCGTGATAATTTTCAAGATAATATTGTTTTTGCCTAACTCAGATGTCTTGGTTTTTGTAAAGCAACAGAAGGAAGAGGGTTTAGTTGACCTTGGTTTTGAAAATAAATAGGGTAACACCTGATTAAAGACGGAAAGCTTTAGTTGTAGAAAATATACCCAGCAAAGCATAGTGTCAGTCTAGTTTAGCATTTGAATATGGTGTGTATTCTTCTGGTTATGCTATAGAGCCTGTTTCTACTTTTGGCTTTTACATTCCACAGAACTTCTATAAAATCAGTAGGGACAGTGCTAATAAATTTATAATGTTGTTTTGTATTTCTGAACAAGGTACCTCAGTAATTAAGTGAAATATTTATGATGAATATAAAACAATGCAAATTCATTTGTTTGCCTGAAAGCTAGGTTGTTATTTATTTAGATTTATTTTTGAATGATTCTTTAAATTGAATTGCAGTATGAACAAGAGCGATATTTAAAGCAGAGAAAATCTGTTCTAGCATATTGATGCATTAGACTTTATTATCTTGTGATGTAAGTTTTATGCAGGGGAGTCATTTAAAAACCAAACAAAACCAAAAAGCCTCTCAACTTTGATCAAACTAAAAAAGAATCTGTTATTTTTTCTTTAGGAAGACCACAAACAGAATAATTTCCCATAGATTGGAAAGGTTTGGTTGACATTGTTTTAATATTGTAAATGCATATATGCAAATTATGTCTTCAAATCTGGACATTGAGGAATAGATTCAGAATAAAAAAAAAGAAAGACTTAAATACTAGCTAATGGCTTGTCTGTATTCAAAGCGATAGTTCGTTGTGAAGCTATTAGAAAAGTTAGATGCCTGCAAGTCACCAGGGCCTGATGAAATGCATCCTAGAATACTCAAGGAGTTAATAGAGGAGGTATCTGAGCCTCTAGCTATTATCTTTGGGAAATCATGGGAGACGGGGGAGATTCCAGAAGACTGGAAGGGGGCAAATATAGTGCTCATCTATAAAAAGGGAAATAAAAACAACCCAGGAAACTACAGACCAGTTAGTTTAACTTCTGTGCCAGGGAAGATAATGGAGCTGGTAATTAAAGAAATCATCTGCAAACACTTGGAAGATGGTAAGGTGATAGGGAATAGCCAGCATGGATTTGTAAAGAACAAATCGTGTCAAACTAATCTGATAGCATTCTTTGATAGGATAACGAGCCTTGTGGATAAGGGAGAAACAGTGGATGTGATATACCTAGACTTTAGTAAGGCATTTGATACGGTCTTGCATGATATTCTTATAGATAAACTAGGAAAGTACAATTTAGATGGGGCTACTATAAGGTGGGTGCATAACTGGCTGGATAACCGTACTCAGAGAGTAGTTATTAATGGCTCCCAATCCTGCTGGAAAGGTATAACAAGTGGGGTTCCGCAGGGGTCTGTTTTGGGACCGGCTCTGTTCAATATCTTCATCAACGATTTAGATGTTGGCATAGAAAGTACGCTTATTAAGTTTGCGGACGATACCAAACTGGGAGGGATTGCAACTGCTTTGGAGGACAGGGTCAAAATTCAAAATGATCTGGACAAATTGGAGAAATGGTCTGAGGTAAACAGGATGAAGTTCAATAAAGATAAATGCAAAGTGCTCCACTTAGGAAGGAACAATCAGTTTCACACATACAGAATGGGAAGAGACTGTCTAGGAAGGAGTATGGCAGAAAGAGATCTAGGGGTCATAGTGGACCACAAGCTTAATAGGAGTCAACAGTGTGATACTGTTGCAAAAAAAGCAAACGTGATTCTGGGATGCATTAACAGGTGTGTTGTAAACAAGACACGAGAAGTCATTCTTCCGCTTTACTCTGCGCTGGTTAGGCCTCAACTGGAGTATTGTGTCTAGTTCTGGGCACCGCATTTCAAGAAAGATGTGGAGAAATTGGAGAGGGTCCAGAGAAGAGCAACAAGAATGATTAAAGGTCTTGAGAACATGACCTATGAAGGAAGGCTGAAGGAATTGAGTTTGTTTAGTTTGGAAAAGAGAAGACTGAGAGGGGACATGATAGCAGTTTTCAGGTATCTAAAAGGGTGTCATCAGGAGGAGGGAGAAAACTTGTTCACCTTAGCCTCCAATGATAGAACAAGAAGCAATGGGCTTAAACTGCAGCAAGGGAGATTTAGGTTGGACATTAGGAAAAAGTTCCTAACTGTCAGGGTAGTTAAACACTGGAATAAATTGCCTAGGGAAGTTGTGGAATCTCCCTCTCTGGAGATATTTAAGAGTAGGTTAGATAAATGTCTATTAGGGATGGTCTAGACAGTATTTGGTCCTGCCATGAGGGCAGGGGACTGGACTCGATGACCTCTCGAGGTCCCTTCCAGTCCTAGAGTCTATGAGTCTATTACTTGAGGAATTGCCATGTACACACAAGAGTTACAAACTACAATAGTTACATGAACTGTCATGCTACGTTACATAGTTTTGTAGGTTTCTTTTTAAAGAAGAAGTTTGGAGGTCTGGGTTGTAAAAGCACCCCAAAGTGCTGAATCCTTTTGGAAACTCATTTGAACTTTACAAATCTGATGTGTCATTGGAATTGAACTGGCAATGTTGCAAGGTTTGATTTTTCACCTGATGTTTCCTCTGCATCCTGGTTGGACTAGGATCCTGAAAACTTTTTAAAAATTAAGTGTATGAAGTTAACCACATCTTTTCTGAAAGGCATAATTCCCATGTGGTGGTAATCCGGCTGGCCAGCCTGCATCCAGTTTGCTGAGTTCTGGAAATCTGGCCTTTAGTGAGCCTCTTGATTTAGCAAAGCATGTATCTCCATTTGATGTTTCTTTCATTTTATGTGTTTGCATAGTAGATTTTAAACTGGTATAGATGTATTTGTCCAAAGACAATGAAGCTATGTAAATACTAAGAGAAAAATTCATGTCTTTGACCAAAGGTTAACTTTGAACCTCATACTATCTTATATTGCTGCCAAGTACACTGTCAGCAAAGTACAGATATTATAATGCATGAGCAGGTGTAAATGCAGCAATGAGCTCTTGATGACAGTTTTATATCTAGACTACATGTCTCCCAAGGTGAAGTTAGGCTCCTGCATATATTTATATTCCCTAGCTCACATGAGGAAAGAAGTTAGCAAAGGATTATATTAAGGGCAATATATTGCCCTGGCCATAGGTAAGAATGGGGAAGCATTGTATACATGGGCCTCACACTTTTAGATACTGCCTTTTGCATTTGATTGAAGCAATAAAGCAATATGGAATGGGAAAAATGAAGCAAAACCCAAGAGAAGGGCAAAATTGAATGACAAACCCAAATATTGACAAAATTCAATCCTTCAGTGCCTCCTGTTTTTATTTTCACTAGTGTTTTGAGGTACACTAACAATTAAAACTACCAATGTTATGATACCAATGGAGTATCAACAAGATGGAATATACTAGACAACTCAAAGGAAGAGTCAGTGTGCTAAAACTTGAATAAATAAGGCATTTCAGCTATGGGTTCTTATAAAAACAACTTGAGATGCTATAAACTATGAAGTGGAAGGCTTGGTATCTTTAGCTGACTGATGTGAAATGGTTACATTAGATGTACAAAGTGGGATATCTTGTTGCTCTGGAATGGCGTTGATGGTGTAAATATTCAGAAGTGTTGCCTCCTTTTTGTGAGTGCAGATCAGGCACCATAGTTAGAGATGCGTTTGTTCAGGTCGCATACTCAAAGCCAGGCCTCAGCAATATACCCCTCTAAGTACAATTAAAAGGAAACAGACCTTGTGCTTTACTGATCAGCAAATCCTAGAAGCTTGATTTGGAGTAAAACCTCAAAAATTTCAAAACTAACAGGGTTGTGCCAATCTCTTCCTGTCCCTTTCTCTACCTCTAAAAGTTTTCCTGTTTAGTCATGGGCTCCCTACAGCCATCAGCATCAGAAAACTTTCATCCTAAAGAGCTTTGAAGAACCTAATTAGGTCAAATACATTACAAGTGTTTTGGCTGAGCCTCCAGACTGTTCATATATTCAAGCATGTTCCAAGGCATCCTCAGGCAGAGGCAGTATTGCCACCTCTTGTGACTTGCACGGTTATTGTTTTCTTAAAGCCACAGCACCTGGAAGCAACAGATTGTATGAGAATCTCAAATTATTTTTTTTAAAGTAAGTTTAGTCCCCAAAGTTGTGAAGAAACCCATGTAAACGTGAAGCATGTGCAACCTAAAGGGTAACTCAGAAAAGAGACAAGGAAAAAGAACCCCAAATTTGAGGGGTTTTTTTTGTTTATATCTCATGATTTTTGAGCTAATGTCATGATAGTTTGGGGCCTGAGTCATTATTTTTGAATGCAAGCGTTTGGCAATACTGCAGAGGTAAGCAGTGCATTCTGATGAGCGTAAGACTAGAGAAGGTCCAGAGCATCTGACTGCAGCGTCAGGAAAAAGGCGCAATAAAAAGACCTCTTGGGCTTCTCTAGAAGTTTTAAAGGCAGGGGAGCTGGAGATAGGCAGCAGTGAAAACTCCTCTGAATGGAGTAGGGATGGCTATCCTGTTTGGAATCAGATATTCGCTCTGATAGCTTTGCCCAAAATTCAGTTGGTGTCTGCTTTATCAACCTATTTTCAGATATCACCAGCCTCCAATGGGAAGTAGAAAGAGGCAGGCAAAGAGAAGACTTTGGAAGTTTGAAATTTGAGTGGAGATACCAAAATGGGCACATGAACCAAGAAAACATCTGAGAGCCACAAGAAAAATATACATAAGAACAGCCATAATGGGTCAGACCAATGGTCCATCTAGTGCAGTATCCTGTCTCTGATGGTGGACAGTGCCAGATGCTTCAGCGGAATGAAAGGAACAGGACAATTATTGAGTGATCCATCCCCAGTTGTCCCATTCCAGTTGGTTTAGCAACACCTGGATCATGGGGTTACACTGATTGACCATCCTGGCTTATCCTTCATGAACTTATCTAGAAAGAAGAGAGAAGTTGGTGGGCTTTTCTGGGGTCAGAGAGATGGACTACAGGCCTTAAAATTTTATTTTATTCATTTTGGGGAAATTTCTGATATTTGTTAAATTGTTATATTAATTGAACAAGTTCAGTTATCCTTCCTGGACATCTTGGTTTTAAGTATTGCTGTACAATGAAAATAATATGGGTGCAAAAGCATTGTATATTGAGTCTGAGTAGGAAGTCTATTAAATGTTTATTGATTTATATAAAACTTGTCATTGTAGATTCAGAAAAGTAGTTGGAACAGCCCTAATATAAAATTAATTTAAAGTTTATCCCTTAAAAAATCTTAATAATGTTGTCTTCACCATTGATCCAAAACACTATGATTGTCTTATAACAGTGTTTGGGCCATTACTGTAGAACACTGCAGTGATTTCTAATAAGGAGTTTACGCACTATTTTTAAAGCCACATGAATGTTGTTAATATAATTGTGTTGGTGCTAAGACATGAGTCTGTACTGTGGCTGATGGTCCTGGGGAAATAGTTGGCTAAGTGATTCTTGTGTTTTAAACCAGAAAAAGCTGATCATGAGTCCCATATCAACTTTTCGTTCTTGGGAGGAACGTGATTTTGACCTTTTAAAAAAAAAGGCACAATGTCTATAGTTAGTAACATTTTCATATAGATATTTTTTTGTTAAGAGAGACTCTCTAGGAATATAGTGGTTTGTTTGCAATATTGATCCCCATCATCTCTTCTCTTTGGCTTTTTAGCAATTTTAGGTCACTGATCCAGACTAGTAATCTTCCAGAACAAGCATTGGGTCTGCCTATGATAAACAAAGTACATTGTATGTCAAAAAGATCAAACTCCTGCTTTATTCCCTTAAATAATACAAAAAATAATTCTGAATAACTTATCTTTTATAAAGATAATTAATCAAATTTTCCGACATGCAGCATTATCTCATTATCAAAAGTCAGTTTGCAAATACAGCAGAATTGCAAATTTTGTACTGTTACAAGGCTTTGCTGTATGCAGACCACCCTTTGGTGCTGCAAACCACAGAAAGGGTGCGTGTGGCCACGCTGTTTGCATCTCTCATTAAATGCAGAGATAATCCACTAAAGAAGTTGATTTCATAGTGTGTCATCCTGTTTGTAAGTTCTAAGAGGGAGTTTAAATCAGACTAGTATTGGAGAATGGGTCATGCTGCTGCCTTGAGGAGCCCTCTTTGAGCTAAGAAACCTCTTCTTCATGATGTTAGAGTGCCTGAGAGTAATATATTCTGACTAAGGGACTTTGGTGCTAGATCAGGGAATTGAATATAAGTTTCCCATCTCCTAGGCTAGTGCCCCAAGCATTGGACCATCTTTTCTCTCATGATAAAATACTTTCCATTCAAACACTAACTAAGGAGGATGTTAAACAGCAGCTACTAAAGTTAGAAATTTTAAAATAAGTAGCTCTGGATAACTTGCATCCAAGAACTTTAAAAGAGCTGACCAAGGAGTTTTATAGACTGTCAAGGTTGATTTTCAGTAAGTCTTGTTACAATGGAGAATATCCAGAGGACTGTAGAAAAGCTAATGTTGTACCAATATTTTATAAAAGGTAAATGGGATTACTTGGGTAATTCTAGGCCTGTCAGCCCGACATTGATTGATCTAGGGCAAAATAATAAAATGGCTAGAATAGGATTTGATTAATCAAGAATTGAGGGGCAATATAATTAATTCCAATCAACATAGGTTTATGGAAAATAGATTTTGTCAAAGTACCTGGATAGCTTTTTGATGAGATTACCAGATTGGTTGTTAAAAGTAGTAGTATTGATGCAATATATCATAGCTAGGCATCTCCTTCACCTTGTCAGTCTCAGCTTTTCCTCTTCTGGCAGTGGGGGGAAGGGTGCAGTAAATCATAGATTCATAGACTTTAGGGTCAGAAGGACCAATGTGATCATCTAGTCTGACCTCCTGCACAAAGCAGGCCACAGAACCCTACCCATCCACTTCTATAACAAACCCCTAACCTATGTCCGAGTTATTGAAGTCTTCAAATTGTGGTTTGAAGACCTCAAGCTGCAGAGAATCCACCAGCAAGTGACCCGTGCCCCATGCTGCAGAGGAAGGCGAAAAACCTCCAGGGCCTCTGCCAATCTGCCCAGGAGGATTCCTTCCCGACCCCAAATATGGCGATCAGCTAAACCTTGAGCATGTGGGCAAGACTCACCAGCCAGCACTCAGGAAAGAATTCTCTGCAGTAACTCAGATCCCATCCCACCCAACATCCCATCACCGACCACTGGGCATACTTATCTGCTGATAATCAAAGATCAATTGCCAAAATTAAGCTATCCCATCATACCATCCCTTCCATAAACTTATCAAGCTTAGTCTTAAAGCCAGATATGTCTTTTGCCCCCACTACTCCCCTTGGAAGGCTGTTCCAGAACTTCACTCCTCTAATGGTTAGAAACCTTTGTCTAATTTCAAGTCTAAATATCCTAGTATCCAGTTTATACCCATTTGTTCTTGTGTCTACATTGGTACTAAGCTTAAATAATTCCTCTCCCTCCCTAATATTAATCCCTTTGATATATTTATAAAGAGCAAGCATATCCCCCCTCAGCCTTCTTTTGGCTAGACTAAACAAGCCAAGTTCTTTGAGTCTCCTTTCATAAGACAGGTTTTCCATTCCTCGGATCATTCTAGTAGCCCATCTCTGAACCTGTTCCAGTTTGAATTCATCCTTCTTAAACATGGGAGACCAGAAGTGCACACAGTATTCCAGGTGAGGTCTCACCAGTGCCTTATGTAACGGTACTAACACCTCCTTATCTTTGCTCGAAATACCTCACCTGATGCATCCTAAAACTGCATTAGCTTTTTTAATGGCCATATCACATTGGCGGCTCATAGTCATCCTGTGATCAACCAATACTCCAAGGTCCTTCTCCTCCTCTGTTGCTTCCAACTGATGTGTCCCCAATGTATATCTAAAATTCTTATTATTAATCCCTAAGTGCATGACCTTGCACTTTTCACTATTAAATTTCATCCTATTACTATTACTCCAGTTTACAAGCTCATCCAGATCTTCCTGTATGATATCCCAGTCCTTCTCCGTGTTAGCAATACCCCCCAGTTTTTTGTCATCCGCAAACTTTATTAGCACATTCCCGCTTTTTGTGCCAAGGTCAGTAATAAAAAGGTTAAATAAGATTGGTCCCAAAACCGATCCTTGAGGAACTCCACTAGTAACCTCCTTCCAGCCTGACAGTTCACCCTTCAGTACGACCCGTTGAAGTTTCCCCTTTAACCAGTTCCTCATCCACCTTTCAATTTTCATATTGATCCCCATCTTTTCCAATTTAACTAATTCCCCATGTGGAACCGTGTCAAATGCCTTACTGAAATCGAGGTAAATTAGGTCTACTGCATTTCCTTTGTCTAAATAATCTGTCACCTTCTCAAAAAAGGAGATCAGGTTGGTTTGGCACGATCTACCTTTAGTAAAACCATGTTGTAATTTGTCCTAATTACCATTGACCTCAATGTCCTTAACTACTTTCTCCTTCAAAATTTTTTCCAAGACTTTACATACTACAGATGTCAAACTAACAGGCTATAGTTACTCGGATCACTTTTTTTCCCTTTCTTAAAGATAGGAACTATGTTAGCAATTCTCCAGTCATACGGTACAACCCGAGTTTACCGATTCATTAAAAATTCTCGCTAACGGGCTTGCAATTTCATGCACCAGTTCCTTTAATATTCTCGGATGAAGATAGTCTGGGCCCTCCGATTTTGTCCCATTAAGCTGTTCAAGTTTGGCTTCTACCTCAGATGTGGCAATATCCACCTCCATATCCTCATTCCTGTTTGTCATCCTTCCATTGTCCCTAAGGTCCTCATTAGCCTTATTAAAGACTGAGGCAAAGTACTTATTTAGATATTGGGCCATGCCTAGGTTATCCTTAACCTCCTTTCCTTCCTCAGTGTTTAGCGATCCCACTTCTTTCTTTGTTTTCTTCTTATTTATATGGCTATAGAACCTTTTACTATTGGTTTTGATACCCTTTGCAAGGTCCAACTCTACTTGGCTTTTAGCCTTTCTCACTTTATCCCTACATGTTCTGACCTCACTAAGGTAGTTTTCCTTGCTAATCCCACCCTTCTTCCACTCCTTGTAGGCTTTCTGCTTTTTCTTAATCACCTCTCTGAGATGCTTGCTCATCCAGCTCGGTCTACAACTCCTGCCTATGTTTTTTTTCCCCTTTCTTGGGATGCAGGCTTCTGATAGTTTCTGCAGCTGCGACTTAAAGTAATTCCAGGCCTCCTCCGCATTTAGATCCACAAGTTCTTCAGTCCAATCCACTTCCCTAACTAATATCCTTAATTCTTTAAAGTTAGCCCTTGAGAAGTCAAAAACCCTAGTCCCAAATCTATTTTTGTTTATCCTTCCATCTAGTTTGAACTGAATTAGCTCATGATCACTCGAACCAAGGTTGTCCCCTACAACCATTTCTTCTATGAGGTCCTCACTGCTCACCAAATCTAAAATGGCATCCCCTCTTGTTGGTTCTTCAACTACTTGGTGAAGAAATCCATCTGCTATCACATCCAGAAAAATCTGAGCCCTATTATTCTTGCTAGCACTTGTCCTCCAGTCTATATCTGGGAAGTTAAAGTCTCCTATGATCACACATTTCCCATTAGTGTTTACTTCATTAAAACATTAAAGAGGTCTCTATCCATATCCAGATCAGATCCCGGCGGTCTGTAGCACACCCCAAGCACTATCTCAGGGGAGGCTCTAGTAGCTTTCTTTCCCAGTGTGATTTTTGCCCAGACAGACTCTGTCTTGTCCATTCTATCACTTCTTATTTCTTTACAGTTAACTTCCTCATTGATGTACAATGCTACTCCACCACCTTTGCCTTTATTTCTGTCTTTCCTAAACAGCACATAGCCTTCAATACCTGTACTCCAGTCATGACTACTATTCCACCATGTTTCTGTTATCCTTATAATATCCAGTTTCACTTCCTGCACCAGTAGCTCTAGTTCCTCCATTTTGTTCCCTAGGTTCCTCACATTAGTGTACAGACATCTTAATTTTTGCCGTTTGGCTTCACTGACATTCTTTACCCTGTTAGGCACAGACATTCTACCACCAGCATCACCTGTTAGTCTGCTATCTACACTACCCTTCATCCTTATGCCAATTCTTCTGTCCACGGCTGTATCCCCTCTTACTTTGTTTACTTCCCTCTCAAGGTTAAATTCCGGCGTGGAGATCTCCTGGACATCTCCCAACCATCTCCCCCAAATTCCTAGTTTAAAGCTCTCTTAATCAGTTCGGCGAACCTCCATCCTAGAAGTCTATTTCCCTCCTTGCTCAGGTGAAGTCCATCCCGAGAGAACAGTCTTCTGTCCGTAAATGCTTCCCAGTGGCCATACATCCCAAAGCCCTCCTTATAGCACCACTGCCTGAGCCATCTGTTGATCGCCATAATTTTGTCACACCTTTGTTGCCCTTCTCTAGGAACCCGCAGAATCCCACTGAAGATCACCTGAGCCTCGATTTCCTTAAGCGTCTTCCCCAGTCTGGCATAGTCTCCCTTGATACATTCCAGAGAGTATCTAGCCGTATCATTCGTTCCCACATGAAGGACAATCAACGGATTCTTTCCCGCTCCCGCTAGGATCTTTTTCAGCCTCAGGTCCACATCCTGTATCTTAGCACCCAGCAGACAGCACACCCTTCTGTTCTCCTGATCAGTTCTAGTTACAGGCCTGTCTATTCTTCTCAGTAAGGAGTCTCCAATCACGTAGACCTGCCTTTTCCTGGTGACAGTGTGATTCTCCAGTCTATACCCTGCACCCACTAGCTGCAAGTCCTCTCGATTCCTATTCACCCTTGCAATCCTCCTGGGGCTTATATTTGGTGTTGCCTCCATTGACTCCTCCCCTCCTCTTGTAGGACTATCAGCTCTTCTCTTTTTCCTTGCCCTCTCTCCTTCAGCGACCACCTGATGTGCCCCTTCTTCATTTTCCAACTCTGCAAACCTGTTCCTGAGTTCTATTTCTCCTTCACTGGCCCGTCTTTTCCTCTGCCTGGTTCTCTTAGTCACATGCTTCCACCGTCCACTTTCCTCACCCAGCAGTCTCTCCTCTGAATTCTTTGGTCCTGCTTCCATCTGCAAGTCTGAGCTTACCCCTTCAGCCCCCTCATGTCTGTGCTCCATCATTTGCTCAAACCCCCTTCTAAACTCAGCCAGAGTTTCCACCTGCAGTCCTCGGATCTTTTCTTCCATCAGCTCTATCAGGCGGCACTTCATGCAGACAAAACTCTTTTCAGGTACCCCCTCCAAGATCATTTACATTGTGTCTTTCACTGCTACCTCTGTATCAGCCTTCCCACCTAAAGCCTGGTAGTCCACGGAACGCAACACAACACAACACAAACCCCCAGCAGGCACCAGACCACCACCCACTCCCTTAACTAGCCTGTCAGTTCCTCTGTCTTAGTCTCCCCCTCAACCTCCCCCTGGAAACTCCCTCTGAAACTCCCCTGTTTACAGCTCTGTTTGCTGGCTGCTGTGCCACTGCCTGACTGGCTGGCTACTTTTATAGGACCCCTAATCGGGTAAGCCCCACCCCCTAATCAGTTCCACTCCAGAGAGTTTTTATTCCTCAGTGGGTTTATTTTCTGATATTCACAAGGTGGGACTCAGAGTAGGCCCAAGCAGTACTCTTCATCCAAAGCAAAGAAACAAATTCATAACACAAATTCATGCCCCTAGTATGTTGCCACTTGGGACCCTAGGCAAATACTCAGGGTAACTAGTCTGTCCTGCAGCTTGCACTGCCATGACTGAATTCAGAGCTAGCATGAAATTGTTTTGTCGAACTGGGAAACACCCAAGCTCGAAGAGAGGTCAGACCTCTAATTTTACCTATTCTAAAACTTCTGAATCTGATGTAATTACATTGTTGATTAAGCAGTAATCAAGGGGCATATTCTACCCTCACTTCCATCTGGGCAATTCCACTGATGAAAATGGCATTGTGTTGGGTTAAGAATATAAACAAAATCAGGGCCTAATTGTTGAGGAGTAAGAGTTTAGCTATTCTGAATTCTAGATCACATTTTGTAGTTGTGGTTTTCTTATGTTATAACAATTTTCCAAGTAGGATTTCTCAAATAAAAATAAATAAAACTAAGAAGCTGTTATATTGATAGTTTTCTTATCTCCCTTCCCCCACCCAAAGTTTAAAAATCAGAAACCTATAAATAATTATGTATCTGGAATAGGACAGATTCTACTAATCTGACCTAAAATAGTCATAAGATATTTCTCTGCTAGCCAAAGTTTTCTGGCAATGGGGAAAAATAGCTTCTGTGAAAGATTATTCGTACACAATGGTATTAATCCTCTTGAAGAATTCAGTAAATTTCCTTATTTCCATGTTCATAATTATTCCCAATATTTCTCTCATATTATGAGCTTCCCCAGAAGTCAGAAATAAAGAGAATTGTTTCTTTCAGAGGAAGGCAAGAGTTATTAGCAAAAATAAAGCTGAGCCAAGTTGGTAAAACCAGTTAGCTAAGCTGCATTCCTTTAACAACAAAACTACAAGCTATGGTTTTGTGTGAGCTAAAGGAGAGGTAAACTCGCTTGTGCTTTTAAAATATGGCACATCCATGCCTGCTTTGATGCAGAGTGAAAGATGAAGAGAACATAATTTGAAGTGAAAAGTCCATGTGGTCTTCATCACCAACTTCCCCTGTAGAATTTTACTATAATTATAATTAATCTACATTAGTATTTAGTATTTTAAATACTGATACATTTTGCCTTTTGCTCTCCCCACAGCAGAATTTCATACTAATCCTAGTTTTAGATTTATTTTAAAATAATACACACTTTAAATGTTAAGATGTATTTTAAAAGGTCCCCGTTGTTGCATTTAAATTGACTTATTTTTGAAAATAGGTTTAAAAAAGATTTCATATGAAAAAGCAAACCTCTCCCAATGATTGTTCTGTGCTGAACTTTGCTCCACTGTGACCATTTCAATGGACTCTTTCAAGGACAGAAACCCCAGACCCAAACCATGCCCTTTCTGCTGGGTTTAATCAGGGAACTTTATGACCGTAGATAGTTTTGCATGCCAGAAGTTTGGAGGCTGACCCAGAGCTTGCTTGCTGAACTTTCAAAAGATATTACTGAAAGTCTTCAATGCAAGTTTCAAAATGATGTAATGAAGAATGACACCAGAGAAGAAATGTATGTATGTATGTTTCAGCTAATGTGGCAACTAGAATAAACAGGTTTTTTTCCCCTCACATTTTTTACCAACTTCAGGAGGAGCTTCCCTGCAGAAAATAGGAATTGACAGTCAGCCTCCTTCTTTGAACACAAAATATGAACTGAATGAAAAATAAAACTGGTGAAGAGAATTCAAAATAATGTAGTAAAAGTTACAAATGTTGACATCAGAGAATATAAGTGGTAATGAGGGTGAACTAATTCATAACAAGATAAAAATTAACTCTGCATTGGCTCAGACATTTTACTGAATCAAGTCTTGAGCTAACCAGAGAGAGAGAGAGATAGAGAGTGGTCCAGTGGTGAGGGCGAGTAACACTTTCTATCATCTCTGATTGATTAGATGACACCATCCCAACTTGATGGATCATGACTAGGCTTTAGTTATTCATGCCTTCATTGCCTCTCAGCTGGATTTCAAGAATATGATATAGCTGGCATGAAGACTTCAATGCTATGAAGGGAGCTATACAATTATATATTACTCCTGAGGGAATTCTGTGTCAAAAATTAAAAAAATTGTGCACCTTTTAAAATTCTGCATATTTTAATTGTCAAAATAACACTATATAATCATGCAGTTTTCAATTATTTTGGTCATTTATTTCAAAATACTTGTCAGCAAGTATGTCTGTAACAATACGGACAACAAAGATTCAGGAAATGTTTTTTGACAAATACATTCCTTAGCACATCTATATGGCTTCATAGAGCAGATGGCAACACTAAAATTTCTGTTGATGTCAAGCACAGACGACTTTAAGGGTATGTCTACACAGCAAAGAATAACCCACAGCTGGCCCATGCCAGCCAATCCAGGGCTCAGGCTCTGGGGGCTGTTTCATTGCTGTGCAGACTTCTGGGCTCAGAGCTCTTGCACCCTCCCTCCCTGCAGAGTCCCCAGCCTTCCCTGGCTCTGGGCACACCTTGATAGAGAGTGAGAAGGACAGAGTTTACATGCATGCAGGCCCAGCTTTGCCCACACAGGTGGTGATTTACATCTTCCCGGCTGCTCCTGACATGCCTGCTCAGGACCACTGCTGAGGGAGGGGCATATGACTCAATTATTCTGCAGATATAAGAGTAAAATCTGAGGGGGGCATTAGTTCTGTGCTTGCTTGGAGTAATATGTAGCAAATGGAAATATGTGGAAGTTGATAGGAATGAATATAAATCAGAAGTTAGGAATTATAGAAAATTGATAAGAGAAGAAAAAGGACACAAAGAGAAATCAATGGCCAGCAAAGTTAAGGACAATAAGGAACAAAAAGAATGATGGAACTGGTAGAAAAAGAATGATGGAACTGGTAGAATAATCAATAATAATGCAGAAAAGGCAGAAGTGTACAATAAATATTTATGTTCTGGTTTTGGAGAAAAAAACAGATGATGTAGTCTCATCATATCATATCATTATTTCTTTTCCATGAGTGTCTCAAGAAGATGTTAAGCAGCAGCTTCTAAAGTTAGACATTTTAAAATCAACAGGTCCAGGTAACTTGAATGCAGGAGTTTTTTAAAAAGTGGTCGAGGACCTCACTGGATCAGTATTGTTGATTTTTCAATAAGTTTTGGAGCACTGGGGAAGGTCCAGAAGTCTAGAAGAAAGCTAACGTGCCAATTTTTAAAAAGGGTAAACAGGATGACCAGGGTAACTATAGTCCTGTCAGCCTGACATCAATCTTGGGCAAGCTAATGGAGCAGCTGGTATAGGACTCAATGAATAAAGAATTAAAGGTAGGTAATGTAATTAATGCAAATCAACACGGGTTTACGGAAAATAGATCCTGTCAGAATAACTTGATCTCTCTCTCTCTCCCATGACACATCACACCTTTCCTTCACTCACTACTTTGGCTTCCCATAGAATAACAAATCAAGTTCAAGACCTCAGTCCTTATCTTTAAGGCATTCCATGGCCTGAGCCTAAGATGATATAAAGATTGCTTAAAGCTCTGGGATGAAGCTCAGTGGTAGTTGACAGCTTCACTCCTCTGGTACAATGGAACACTTTCCCATAATTGTAAAGCTCAGCTGTGTGGGAAACCTATCTCTCTCATGTGCCTGAGACAGTAGAATGAACTCTCCCAGGAACTAAGGACCATCACATACCTTACCACCTTCTGCTTCAAGTGCAATGTACATTTCTTTAGCACTGACTTCACTAACAAATACATATCAAGATACACCTCTACCTTGATATAACGCTGTCCTTGGGAGCCAAAAAATCTTACCACGTTATAGGTGAAACCGTTTTATATCGAACTTGCTTTGATCCACTGGAATGCACAGCCCTGCCCCCCTGGAGAACTGCTTTACTGCATTAATTCCTAATTCGTATTATATTGGGTTGTGTTATATGGGCGTAGAGGTGTATATATTTTAAAAGCCCACCACCACTGCAAGATACTCCACTGCAAACACTTCTTCCCACAGGGAGAGGATGAGAGTACAAACAACCCACAGCAGATGTTAGTCACATTGCTTAAAGTACTACTAAAAGATGCCTAGTGATGAGCAAGATATAAGAATCTATGTTTAATAGTTAAGGTCAGTAGCCAGGAACTTGGGAGACTCAGGTTCAATTTATTTCCCCGCTTTGCCACAGATTTCTACATGACCTTTGGCAAATAATGGAGTATTTTAGACACAGATTTTTAAAGGCATTTAGGTGTTGCTGCACTCAGCATCACATTGCCTAAATGATTTAGGAGCCCAAATAACATTTTCAAAAGGGACTTAGGCACTTAGAAGTCTAAATCCCACTGAGCTCAGTAATGCCTAAATAACTTTACAACTCTGAGAGAGATGAGGTGAGTGAGGCAGTACCTTTTATTGGACTGACTTCTTTTTGGCAAAGACACATGCTTTTGAGTTCCACAGAGCTCTTCTTCAGAGCTTAAATCTGGGCTTTGGGCCTCAAGTTCTCCACTGTAAAATGGGGCTACTAGCTGTAAAAATGGGGCTACTAGCTGTAAAATGGGGCTTCCCTACTCCACAGGAGTGTTGTGAGGTTAAATACATTGAAAATTGTCAGGTGCTAAGGTAGAATGGTAATGGGGGCCATAGAAGCATCTATAATAGGTAAACATTGTAAAGGGTTCTGTAAGGACCCCCCTGTCTATTCCAGGTTCTGTTCTCTCATAAGGTAATACGGATGCTATCCTGTCTTTGTTAATAGCCTACAAAATTCCTCAGGTTGTCATGAAGTCTGATTGACTGTTGGGCCAGTTGCTGTTTTCCAGTATTGTTTTCTCCAGGTTTACACTGGACTATGAGATATTTGGAGACTAACAGCTGGTCTGATAGAGCCCTGTGATACATCTGGGAGGTTATCAATGACAGTAGAAGTGCCTAAGGGCTGAAATGGCAGAGGGCTGATTCAGGGGGTAGTTGGGAAAGAGAAGAATAATCACCAGGTCTTGAGAGGAAACTGTCAGAGAATCAGGAGAGGAGAAAGGCTGGAGCAGGATGAACAGGGGAGATTAATACAATTTCCAAAAACAATAGAGAACCTCAAAAAGTTCAGAGGTTTAATCCCAATCAGTTCTGCAAAACCTGATGCTTACACATGCATATCCAGCCCCTTTCAGTTCTTCTACTCCACCTTCCCTTCACTTTGCACACCTCTTTTCCCCCTTCTCAACTAGCTTCCCAGTACTCAGCTTGTGTTCCCCAACACTAGACAAGACAGTTCAGCCTAATGCTTTCATCTACCCCACTTTCCATATGACATGAGGCCCCTTGGTTTCCATCACTCCACAACACCTAACTTCCTCTTTATCTTCCCTCTGCTTTCCTCCCTAGGTTCCTGCTACTTTTATTAATCCCATGGTGATAGCTCACACATGTAGTAGGCACTGCTAGGTTAAGGACCAGCTGTTCTGTCTATATTTCATGTTTCAAGCTTCTCTGGGCTGTGTTGGAATGAACTATGAGCCTTTGAATCAGGGGAAGCTACAGCACATGGGACATACAAAGTGATCCAGCAAGCCAGCCCAGCAGAGCCACCAGGAAAGCCAGAAGGGGTTGTCCTAAGAAAGAAAACTAAAAATATTTTTGGTTTATTTTATGTCTACAGTTTAGGCTGGTTCTTTTGTACTATTTTATTTATTCTTTCCTAATTTATAATTTAATATGGAAAGTATCTGTTTCATGGGAGAAGGTACAGTGGGCAGGCACAAAGGTTGGATTTGGATCAGAATTTTAGTAAAGATGTGTGAGTGTTTACATCTAGGGGTTTTGATTCAAGTCCATCTTTTCTTCCCTGGGAAGCTGGAGATGATCACTGGAAAGCTGGCCTGCAGCTATTTCTAGCTCTAGCTCTAGCATTTAGTGAGAGAGTGTACCTCAAAACTACAAAATTTGTCTTTATGGAGATGCTCTAATTGACCATTTTTAGAGGTATTAATGCTCTATTATTTCTCTTCCTCTGCTAATGCGTTGGGACTCATGGTGTCACAGTGAAGGGACCCAAAACAGCGTGAATACACTTTCTAAAAATACTCATAGCATACCTCTGAAATAGCTTTTCTGTGGCCATGTCCAGACTAGGAATTAAAATCGATTTTAGATACGCAACTTCAGCTACGTGAATAACGTAGCTGAAGTCGAATTTCTAAAATCGAGGTACTCACCAGTCTGGACGGCGCTGCATCGATGTCCGCGGCTCTCCGTGTCGATTCCGGAACTCCGTTCGGATTGATGGAGTTCCGGAATCGATGTAAGCGCGCTCGGGGATCGATACACCGTGTCCAGACTAGACGCGATATATCGATCCCCGAGCAATCGATTTTAACCCGCCGATGCCGCGGGTTAGTCTGGACGAGGGCTGAAAGTGACATGAGCATGATATATGACAGTGTGTACCAGCACAAAGGTGCTTTTTTGCTTTGTTTCTGTATTTTTGTTTTGTGTGAGTTGGGATGGATTCAGTGCTCTTGAGTGGCAGCCACACATACAGTCCTAGAGCCCACTCCTGCCGCAAGCTCTGTATAACCAGGTGCCTGCACTTATGGGGATAGAATTGCTGAATCAGGGTCCCAAAAATACACACAAACACTGATGGAAAACAGATTGAAAAGGTAATCATGGCATTGTTATAGAACTCTGGACTCATTTGGAGATTTCTGGCTGGTTGTCAGTGATGTCATAATTATATTTATTATGACTCATAAATGGATGTGTCTGACTGTTTTATTTTTATGTATAAATCGCAGTTTATAATAGCAATAAAATACTCCAGGTTGTACATTTCAGGGTGATTATTGCATTCCCCCGGTGGTTAAAGTTACTCTAACTGCCTTTCAGCTCAGATTTCAATAATGCTTGCCCAGTGTTGAGGCCATTTTTAACTTGTATTTTTTGTGCACAATAGTTCAATTTAAAGTGTTTTATTGCTTTTTAATTCAAATGTTAAAGTATAAAGTAGGGATGGTCCCAAGTAGATACAAACCTGTGGCACCAGGCATTTTGATTTTACTAGTTGTGAGGAGGAAAACGATTATGCACATAGATAGGAAGAGGGATGATAGTGAGTACTTCCAGAATATCCACTACCAATTCTTCTAAAGCACAACCTCAGATCAAATTAATTTACAATCCCAGTCCAGCTCCCAGTGGACAGGTATCCACATCTTAAAGCTATTGGCACTATGTGGTCCCATCATTACCAGTTGGAACAAAGAGGTCACAGACAGAATAGATAAGGATACTGAACCAATATCTCAGTCCTGGATGACATTTTAGTTCAGGATAAGTTATTCTGTTGCTCTGAATGTGGAAGTTTATGAAGCTGCTGCTCATGATGTTTCTGGATTTGGGATAAACAAAGCATTCAGTCTCCTGTGCTCCTTTGGGCATAAATTCTCTCTCTCTCTCTCTCTGTCTCTCTCACACAGCTACATGTGCCCAAAAAACTGTGTTTGTGAAGTGCAGCCATCAAATTCAGTGGCTGAAATAGCCCTTGAAAATAAGTTCGTTTAAATGTTTCAAAGGAATTGTACTGGAAGAAATATTTATGGGTATTCTTAATCCATAATAGAATTAAGTCATTTTACCTATATTCTGGATGGAATCCTGGTTGGCTAAAATGCTGGAGGAAGTATTTGACTGCTAAAAGACAGCACTAAATTCCTTGTAAATTAATTAAACTCTACAAATATCCATCCTACCTGTGGCCATGCTGCATGATGTCACTACAGGAAGTAACACATCCAACAGCGGCATGACAATCTGGCAGCACTGGGGCAATCTGTTCAAAGGCACACCTACTCGTTTCTGACCCAGGTAGGCCTGTTATCTGAGAGGAGTTATGAGGATGGCATTGGAGATTTGAACCGAGCAACAGGGTGCAAAATCCACAGGGTTCCATCTCTTAAATAAGAACCTGGATTTGACAAAAATTAATTCAGAGTTCCAATAATATCCCAATCTGTTCAAGATTTCTTCTCATCACAACCCCTTGATATATTTCTGGGCTTGTAATTTACAGTAATACACACACACATAGTATATATATAGGTGGGTTGTGTATCTTTTTACAGTTAGATGCACAGAGAAATACACCATAAACTCATTGGATCAGGGACTGTCTCTTATTGTGTACTTCTTTACAGGAATCAGTACAATGGGGCCCTGATCCTGACTGGGATCTCTTGGTACCTTTTAAAGAGAGAGAGAAACAAAGCACACATATACACACAGCATGTGAGTATGGTACAAACTATATGAACTGTGCATCTGATTAAGCTAGGATTTTGCATCTGTTCAAAGCAACTGACTAATTTTCATGGCTTGTTCTATTTTATGTTTTTAATCATATTTTCTATTGTTTTGCCTTCCATTTGTCTAATCTTTCCTATGCAAAATATACTTCTCACATTTCCTCCCCGCCCCCACTTCATTCCCATACAGCAACAGAGGATATTCTTAATGTGAAGCAAAACATATTAGGAATAATAAAGAAAAATTGGAACATATAGCCTGTGAAATGAAATGTATCTTTTGTGAATAAGTCCCCCTTGAAATCTTATACTTCCAGGCATCTCCTCACATACCTTCTTGTAACAACTTATACATTCTTAAAACATTCATTGAAGGCAGCTCTGCAGTTTTATAGAAGAAAACATGCCAGGGATGCAAGAATCTTGCCAGTTCTGTGAAAAATGACACCAATTAAAGCTTAAATTGCTTGTTTTCTCATAAGGTACATATTTTCATAACTTTGAAATCAAATAATTGCTGCTTTTATATTAAATACAATAAAACAAAAAGGATGCTAGTTTAGAGGAACTGCTACAAGCATTTTAATATAATTTTCCCACCATTTAAAGTCACAAAATACGGAAAACAAGTCAAGTATGCAAAGTTCCAAGGAGATAGAGAAACTCCTTCAGATTATTACATCATTTGTCTTTTGTGTCAGGAAATGTGTATGTGATTTCATTGTTTGATTAAATGCCAGAAAAACAGCATATTGCTCCTATCTAACTGATTACAGATTTTATTCATCTGAAAAAGTATTTGTTCATACTTTGACATTAGAAGGGGATTTTTTTTAATGTTCCAAACAAGCATTGCAAAAAAATATAATCCTAACTTCCCAGGCTTGCCTTTTATTTTGTATTAACAATACACTCCACTAAAATTTCCCATACTGGAACACTGTCCCTAGTGGTTTTCAAGCTATAAACTGAGTCAACAGTCCCTTTCTTACTGAGTGTCATGTGAATACATGTTGTTTCTGGAATACATCATATTTATTTGCAGAAACCCTGTGTATGGATCTTTAATACTTTTTTAGAGGGGGAAGATACCTAAAAGTAATACGTTCTTAGGAATGTATTACAGTCACATAACTTATTGGAAAAAGTTCACCCTAGCTTACTATCTGAATTAAAAATGTGACTTGTAAGTTTCATTTAAAATACTTGTCTCATTCTTATATTTCATGCTGTTATTTAAAATACTAATATTAAACTACTTTGCTATATCTGAATAATTTTAACATGTTTTGGCAATTCAGCACTTAGAGGACTATAGGAAAGCCAACTTGAAATGCTACCATATTTAGTTCCATTTTTGTACACACGTATAAAGATGACACTTACAATTTACATTGTTTGTACTATGATGGTACCAGAGGTTAACAAGTTAGCTTTGTGTTTTAAATAATCTTACAAAAATGATATAAAAAATCTATGGACAAACGTAAAGCTTCATCTAGAGATTTCAAGGTCAGTTACCATTGGCCTTACCTTCATTAACCCCCACAGGAAATCTTTAAGATTCTTATTTTATCTTGAGTGAGTGTTCTTGGACTATCAGTCTTTTACTTTTCCACCAAAATAGTCATAGTTTCCTTTAAAAAGACATGGCATTTTCATCTGGCACAAGATTTTTTTTTATTGAATGTTGACAGGTCATTGAGAAATTAACAAAGAAAGATGGTCAGATTTTTACTGTTTTAGCAAAACTCTACTCTGCCTAAATTTGGAAAAAGGAAAAAGAAGACATAAAAACTTAGTAAGCATATAATAGTAATATATTAAAAGGCAGCTAAGTGTTCTCATTCACAAGGGAAAATAAAGTAGGATAGTATAATGAGATCCCTAAAGTCCTGTGATCAATCCGGAATAACAGGAATGTAATACCAATGGGTTAACTAATTACACGTGTATACTTAAAAAATCTCTCAGTAGTCTGTATCATGTCCAATATGAATACTGAAGATCACATGGTGTATTGTTAACCCATTTTATTACACTTTTGTTGTACATTTGCAATAATGAATATTAACTAGAATAAACTGTATGAAATGTATTATTTTTTAACAAAGTGGATTATTTTTTGTGTGGATGGGAAAGTATATCTTGTCTATGTTGTCATGTAAACTTAAGTTCAAACATCTTCGATTTAAGAGGCAGTCTGCTAATGCAAGCAAGGGTGTCTCCTGAAATGAGACATAGATTAATGCCATGTGTACTTACAATTCTCTGCCACAATTTAGAATTCTAGTGGCGCCATGATGCCCCTGTTTTTTATGGTGGTTTGCCAAGAGAAATTTGCTTAAACCAATTGTGAATGCATTCCTGTTTTACTTTTTATACGACCACACTGATGTATATAAATAGCATAATGAATATTTTTTAAATGATTTATAATTCTGAATTCACCTAGTCTGTATAAAATGTAATATATAGGATTGTTTAAACAAACAACAACAACAAAGGTTTTGACATGAGAGTATACTCTTTCTTTTTTTCTTCTTCCTTTTTTCTCCTCCTAGATGACCAACCACAATTGAAATGAATTCTTTTTAACATACTGCAATGTGAGAATTTTCTTCAGCTGGAGGATGTTTTAGTCTTTAAATTGGAAGTTGTTGTTCTTCAAACTAGTATTGAATTATAATGTATGATGTTCTATATGATCTCCATGCAAATGCACCATACAAATATATTTATATATAAAATATTATTTGAACTTGTACTGATTACAATACTTGCTGTCTGTAATCATGTAAAGGTGGCACAATGAGGGGTGCCTCCCAATATCTTAATAGATACAATACATTGTTCAGTCCTTTGCCTTTATAGATCCTACCTAGACTGTAGACTGAAGCTAACTTGTAGTCTTAAGCAGAGTGAATTTAGCAAACAATGTTAGTTTTTAGACAACAGATTACATCATAAAACATGAATGTTCAATTATTGACCAGATGTCTTCAGTAATAATCTAACTCTGGTTATTAATGTGCAAAATGAAACCCTGCCTAGGGCTGGGAAGAGATCACTGTTAGAATGTTTGTCTAAATTCAGATGGTACCTATGTACTGCAATATATCTAGTACTTACATGACACCCATCACCACACGGTATATGAGTGTCCCTCAAAAAGCTGAGAACATGTATCTTCTCTCACTCCCATCCCTACTCTAAAGAGGGGTGGGTGGAGTGGAGTTTTTTGTCTTCTTTTGCTCATAGTATTGTGGGAATGCTGCTGTAGGTTAAAAAAGGGGTTTGTTACTGTCTCTGAAAGCGCTGCTGTTTGTAGTAGTTTTAATATTTTTCAGGGGTGAGTCCCAGATTTTTGATCCAGTCACCCCTCTGGGATACATGAGTTTGGTTTTTGCGGATGACCATTGTTCCTAGTTGAATACATAGTGAGGTGTTATTACAGGGCAAGTTGGTCTGATAAGCAACATTAATTAATCTCATTGAGGGCTTTTGAAGATGAAGACTGAAATCTTGAATCTTGCCAGATATTCAACAGGCAGAGAGCAGAGTACTGGGGTGATGGGGTTTTGGCAACCTGTGTTGTCGGGCAGATGGGCTGTTGTGTTCTGAATGGCTTGTAACTTTTTAAGGTCAGTGGTTTCATACCTAAGTACAGAGAATAACAATAATCTAGCTTGGAGGTCAGGCATATGTGCATCACCATGGCTAACTATGAATCTGACAAGAGTGGACAGAGTCCTATCAGCTGTGAATGGAAAAGGATAATATGTGTATGGATACATGGTTCTTGTCCATGGCCAACAGGAGATCATCTTCAAGTGCCATAAATGCAGACTGTTCCACTCTTGACATGAAGTGTGATTAGGAGGGGTACAGAATACAAGCAGTTTCTGTATGGAGTTAGAGGTACACTTGGAAAACTGCTTAATGAGCTAGTTCAGGAATGAAAGTTTAGATATTCTGCTGTAATTAGAGAAATTGGTTTCATTAGACCCTTGTTTCTTACATAATTTACATGAAATTTTGTACTAAGTAATTGATGTGTTGATACTGTAGACAATTTACCATATCAATTTTATTTATCATATCTGTGGTAATCAGTTCTTTGATGTTGTTGCAGACGGGTATTGGAAACATCCTTTCAGTTGTACCTCCTCTTTAACAAAGTGTTTTGTTTTGGGAATTATGTAGGTTGAGAGTTAAAGGTTATGCCATAGGTCTTTCAAAAAGTAATCTTCCCTAGATTTGTAAATCAGGCCTTGATTTTAACATATATTTTAATATCACCATAATATACATTTTCTTAATATAGCTGGGTCCTGCAGTTTTCATATATAATTGTCTCAGTGTTGGCTCCTCCACTGGTGCAAATACTTGTGGTGGTCGTCTTGGCAATACACAGTACTTAAATCTCTGGAAGCTGGAGAACTGGTCTGCAACAGCAAAGGAGAAAGTCTAGCAGATTAAATAGTTTGACAGCTGGGATACAGGAAGAGGACTCCTGGTAACTGAAAGAGAATTATTGGCACTGGAAATGGAGAGGGCCTAGCAATGTGGAAGGAGAGGACAGTGCAAAAAAGATGGAAAGGCCAAGTACACAAGAAGACGGAGAGAGGTCAAGAGGAAGATTGGCAGGAGAGCAAGAAAGTTTGTCTCCAGAGAAACAGAAAGGGATAAGCTCTTAAAATAGAAAGTCCAAAGAGTATCATCAAAGGATTCAGCTGTGGGAAACCTGTCCAGCTAAAGAGGCAGCAAGTCTGAGATGTTTGTTTATTTTTAATTTTTTGAAATGCTGCAAGATGTAAGCCAGACAATTTTATTGGAATAGTATGTTTGGTTGCAGACTGATAAATTTTCCTTTTAAATTATCTTCATAAAAGTTCTAATATGGTCAGTTAAGCATATACAGCGTTCTTCAAAAAGTCCCAAATTAGAACCCCTAAGTATCTTGGGGTTCTTGAAGGCCTAGGTCATTTCTTTTTAATAGTTACTGAAAATAACCACATTTGGCCTGCTGTTACTCCCACTGAAGTTATTGACCTGAATGGGAACAGGTTGGGTCTTTTATTAGGTAAAAGTGATACTTCAAGTTAAGAAACCATCAATCTACTTTTTTTTTTAACCCTAGCGCAGACTCTCGATAGCTCATGGGCTAGATTTTCAAGCTCATGCATGTATAGATGCTTGCATAACATCTAATTTATGCGTATAAATCCTTACTGTTTGCGTATGAGTCAGGTATTTATGCACATACATTGCCATTTTAACCTGGAAAAATACAGTGCATTACTTTCTTTGTTCTGAGTGTATGCCGTAAGATCTACAATGTGGCCACGTCACTGTTGTGGGAGAAACTTAAGCATCTGAAATCTCATGACTTTTGATAGTTTGATTGCTCAGCCCTAATGTTGCGTTTACATTTCATTTATAAGAATCTTATGATGCATTAGTTCAGAATCAAAACATGGTGGGCTAGATTTTCAAAGTTAGATGTACAGAACTGCTCTCTTTTTAAAAGCACATGCTTAACTTTGGCATGTGTATCCATCATTTATTAGCACAAGCTTCCAGGAACCAAGAGTCAGTTCCCGCAGAGTGAGGGTGTCCTCGTGCTAGAGTCTGGAAGGGCAGTGTACTGCCTCTCGTTGCTGCTGCATATCTTATTATATTTAGTCTGCTCTTTACTTGAATAGTGCCATTATGTCAATAAAAACTATAGAAAAGTAGAGCTACACATTTTTTTGCAGGTTATTGTTCTCTGGAATCTCGTACTCAGAGAGATCTTCACTTTATGACTGACAGGAATGTGAGAAAGACCAATGATGTGATAAAACTAAGGCTGGGATTTTCAAAGCCTTTTAGGGGAGCTAGGCCCCATTGAAATCCCAGCCTAAAACAATCCTGAACATTTTAAAACTATCTAACAAAGATAATGTAATAGTTTCTTTCTTTCTTTTTAATTCAACCCACTTCCCTGATATGTAGTTATCCTTGGAACAACACAGAATATTATTATACAGTTTGGATACTGTACTTTATCATTGTTCATGACAGTAGTATAGTACTTCAAACACAAGAGACTCATGTGCATTAAAAAAGATGGGACATCTTTTGAAACATCGAAGATGCAAATACAAATCCCAGGATATCAAATTCAGTATGAAAATGAAGTGTACATTGCTCTTGTCTCAGACCTGCTTTATTGTGAGGGGACTTGGATATACTATAGTCATCAATGTATTAAAGTATAATTTTAAACTCAGACACTTGCTATCCATCATGCATAAAGAAATGAGAGGACTGTATCTCCAACACTGAGGAACATTAGAGGGAAATAAATTCTGTTAGTGAGCCATTGAGACAAATACATTTGTGCTGCTTAGACAGTTGTATATATTGACACTATCTATTTTCCTCAAAGTAAGTTCAGTGTAGTGAACTGATATTTAGGCAAGCAAATCCATGGAGAACAGAGCAAAAATGAACACAATGCTTTAAATATGTAACATGTTAAGAATATTATTTCATTTTTACTGATGGAAGTATTTACACAACACCCCTTTTTGTGTTTTGTTAGAAAACTTGGCTTTCAAGAAAAACTTTGGAAGATAGAGCCAATGCATTTCAAGTAATACTGTTGCCTATTCGTTATAGTGTGTCTCTCTCAATCTATACAGTGGTGTTGTAGCCAGGTCACTTCCAAGATGTTAGAGAGACAAAGTAGGTGAGGTAATATCTTTTATTGGATCAACTTCTGTTGGTGAGAGCTCTTCTGATTTGAAGAAGCTGATCCAATAAAAGATATTTACCTCAGCTATTTTGTCTATCTATCAACTAATCAGTTATACTTACATGGCTCCCATAGCATCTGAGTGTCTCACCAAATTTATTTGTCCTCATAATACACCTGTGAGGTAGGGAAGTACTATTATTTCCATTTTGCAGATGGACAGCTAAGGCAAAGAGACTAAATGGCTTGGCAAAGTAGGGAATTGGACCTAGATCTCTCTCTAATCATTGGACCAAGGTTCCTTCCTGTTCTTTTGCAATGAATCGTGGTTCCTAGAGGAGAGTAGTGGCAAAGTACTAATGATTATAACAGTGCAACGCCAAAGCAAAACTAAGCCAATAATATTGCTGTTTAATACTGATCTTCCTAACACCAACAGCTCCTTACCTATTCATTTAACAACAAAAAAGCAAGCAAATATTATCTTAAAATAATTAAAGAAACTAAAATCTCTTTAAAATGTGTCGGCTGGCACATAACAGAGCTAAGGCATTGAGCCTGGTTATGTCAGGAACATAATTTTAACACAACAAGACAAATGTAACCAGGCATGACACATTGGCGTGCTGACATGTGAGCCTGCGAATTTAAAACAAAGGCAATTTGCTGGAAATCATGTTGTTTTTTCCCCCAAACATTTTTTATTTTATGAAGTTTTATGAGTGAAAACCTTCTTAGACTATCTACAAGTTTCCAAAGAGTGTTTTTTAGTTACACAGAACACACATGCATGTGACATCATATGAAGATCATTTCGCTGTCAATTTTCTTTTTAAAAAAATCAGTTTAAAATCATTAAACACCTTGCTTATTGTAAATACAACACAACTCTCAACTATTGTTAAAAAAAACAAGTAGAGTAATGGCCAATTAACACTGCTAATCTGTAGTATTTTGATCATTAGTGTGGAATATTTTATTTTCATTTTAATAAGGCAGTGATTTATAGAGAAACTTACTAAGAAGCAAGATATGGTCTGCACATGATCTCTGACATACTTAAGGGATGTGATGTTGCAGGCTTAGTCCTGCAGGCGGCTGAGCTGACATCAAGAAGTTCTAAGAGGCAAAATGCTCGTTTGTCACCAGACTGTAAGCAGGTGTGCAATGTGTGATGGGGGGAGGAAAGGGCAAAAGGAGCCTATTTATGGGCAAAGTGGCTGAGTAGGTAAAGCACAGGATTGGGGACTGTATATTTGGGTTTTATTTCTCTCTCTGCCCCGGCCTTCTTGGTGACCTTTGGCAAGTCACTTCACCTCTTTGTGCCTCAATTCTCATATCTGTAAAATGGGGATGATGATAGTGGCCTTCGTTGTGAAGTACTTTGAAATCTACTTTTGAAAAGCACTGTACAAGAGCAAATTCCACATAGCAGCCAGGTAAAATCACAGGGATTATTACAGGCATGGGCAAACTATGGCCTGGGAGCTGCATCCAGCCCTTTAGATGTTTTAATCTGGCCCTCGAGCTCCTGCTGGGGAGCAGGGTCCGTGGCTTGCCCTGCTCTGGTGCTCCAGCCAGGGAGCGGGGTCAGGGGCTTGCCCAGCTCTGCATGTGCTGTGGCTCCACACTGCTCCTGGAAGCAGCAGCCTGTTCCCTCTCTGGCTCCTACACATAGGGGCAGTCAGGCAGCTCCACATGCTGCCCCCACCCCAAGCACTGCCTCCACAGCTCCCATTGGCCAGGAACTGCAGCCAATGAGAGCTGCCTGGCTGCACCTCCGAGTAGGACCCAGAGGGGGGATATGCTGCTGCTTCAAGGAGCTGCTTGAGGTAAGCACCAACCGTAGCCTGACCCCCTCCCATGCCCCAACCCCTTGCCCCAGCCCTGATCCACCTCCTGGCCTTTAAGCCTCTCAGTCCCAGCCCGGAGCACCTTCCTGCACCCCCAACCCCTCATCCCCAGCCCCACCCTAGAGCCCTCACCCCCTCCCACACCCTAATCTCAAATTTTGTGAGCATTCATGGCCACAAATTTTGTGAGCATTTCCATACCCAGATGTGGCCCTCAGGCCAAAAAGTTTGCCCGCCCCTGGATCATTATGTCCCTATTGTTCTCAGTGTCTGGCTCCACATCCTTTCAGTCAGTGTAAAGGAGTACATTTCATCCACAAAAGGGTGCATCCACAGCCAGTATGCAGCCTGTTTGTGGTCAGGAGACATTCTTTCTCCAGGTAATCGCCTTGTGGGGAGGTGGCTTTGCACTGTTTCAATTCAGGGAAGTGATTGAGGGTAAGTCTTCACTGCAAGTGGTGGTGTGTTTGTAGGATGTGTAGGTATAACCAAGCTATCTTTAATCTAGCTATCTCTGATACCAATGGCAGTGAAACCATGGCAGGGCATGCTTCAGAGAAGGCTGGATATTTGAGTAGTCTGTGTTAAAGGCCATGCTGCTATAGCTTCGCTGCTATTGGTACCCCATGGTGTATATTGGACTCCAGCTTCTTAAAATTTGCCAGCCTACAGCTTTCCTTACCTTACTGGATCAGGAGTAGCCAACCACCATGTGTTGTAGTAGAACAAGAACCCGCCGCCTTTTTTTGGCCAGCTCTAATCTGTAGCCCTATTTGTAGGTGCCTACTGCAGTCCTACAACCCTCATCTACACACCACAGAGCCAAGACTAAGATGTAAAAGTAGCATCCTTTACCACTACTCCATCATTATAAATGTGTTGGTGGTATTTGAAAATAGCTTTTTTGTGAACTGCAATATTAAGTTCAAAAGCACAAATTGATATAATGTTAATTGCTGAAACTAGAACCTGTCAGAGAACTAAAATTTTCACCATGAGAAATTTCAAATTAAATATTTTCCTTCAAAAAATGTTGGTTGAAAATTTTTGATTTTTCGGTGGGAAGTTTTGCACCTATTTGAAACAGTTTTTTGTTTTAAACTGACATTCCCCTTAGAATTTCACTATCATTTTGTTCAGCTTGTTTAACTGAAACTAAATGATGTTCTAAGTCAAAGCTAAAAAAAAATAATTTATTTTCAAATTGGAGATCAACTCACATTGTTCCAACTTTTCCCATGGGAAAATCTAAATTTTAATTGGCATTGACATTTACCAATGAAACCAGATATGATTAGTGAGAAAAATCTCAGCAGGAAAAGTTTCAACCAGATCCAGTTGTTATGGAAATGAAAAAAATCCAGGAAATTCAAAAATACAACTGATGCTCTATCCATAATGAGAAAGTTATAACCTTTTGAGCCAACATGGGGACATGAGACTTAAAGATAAGTGCCAAATTCTGAGTTAGACACAGTTGTACAACCCACAGCAAAACTTGACCTTGCCAAGGATGTAGCTTCATGGAAGTTAATGGGAAGAATAGTACATTTAAAAAGTATAATATCTGATTCTACCCTTTGGTTGGTAATGTCCAGCAGTAGTTATGATGTCTGCCATCATCGCTGACACACTGGGTTGGAACTGGGTACTTCCAGAGCTATAAGCATAGAATCGTGGGACTGGAAAGGAACCTGAGAGGTCATCTAGCTCAGTCCCCTGCATGCAAGGCAGGACTAAGTGTTATCTAGACCATCCCTGACAGGTGTTTTATCTAATCTGCTCTTAAAAATCTCCAGTGATGAAGATTCCACAACCTTCCTGGGCAATTTATTCCCGTACTTAACCACACTGACAGTTAGGAAGTTTTTCATAACGTCCACCCTAAACTGTCTTTGTTGCAGTTGAAGCCCATTGGTTCTTGTCCTAGCCTCAGAGGTTAACAAAAAAATGTTTTCTCTCTCCTCCTTGTAACAACCTTTTATGTACTTAAGAACTGTTATCCTGTCCTCCTCAGTCTTTTCGTCTCCAGGCTAAACAAACCCAGTTTTTTCAATCTTCCTTCATAGGTGATGTTTTCTAGACTTTAAATCATTTTTATTGCTCTCCTCTGGACTTTCTCCAATTTGTCCACCTTTTCCTGAAATGTGGTGCTCAGAACTGGACACAATACTCCAGTTGAGGCCTAATCAGCATAGAGTAGAATGGAAGAATCACTTCTTGTGTCTTGCTTACAATACTCCTGCTAATACATGCCAGAATGATGTTTGCTTTTTTTGCAATAGTGTTTTGCTGTTGACTCTTATTTATCTTGTGATCCACTATGACCCCCAAATCCCTTTCTGCAATACTCCTTTCTAGACAGTCATTTCTCATTTTGCATATGTGCAAATGATTGTTCCTTCCTAAATGGTGTACTTTGCATTTGTCCTTTATTCATCCTATTTACTTCAGACATTTCTCTAATTTGTCCAGATCATTTTGAATTTTAATTTTATTCTCCAAAGCACTTGCAAAACCTACCAGCTTGATATTGTCCGCAAACTTTATGTGTACTCTATACCATTGTCTAAATCACTGATGAATATATTGAATAGAATCAGACCCAAACTGATTCCTGTGGGAACCAACTTGAGATGCCCTTCCAGCTGGACTGTGAACCACTGATGACTATTCTCTGGGAATGGTTTTCCAACCTGTTATACACCAATCTTATAGTAGCTCCATCTAGGTTGTATTTCCCTGGTCATATGAAACCGTATCAAAAGCCTTACTAAAGTCAATATATACCACATCTACTGCTTCCCTGCTATCCACAAAGATTGTTACTCTGTTAAAGAAAGCTATTAGGTTGGTTTGACATGATTTGTTCTTGACAAATCCATTTTGACTGTTACTTATCACTTTATTATCTTTTAGGTGTTTGCAAATTGATTGCTTAATTATTTGCTCTATTATCTTTCCAGTATTGTAGTTAAGCTGACTGGTCTGTAATTCCCCCTGTTGTCCTTATTCTACTTTTTATTTTATTTTATTGGCACTATATTTGCCCTTTTCCAGTCCTCTGGAATCTCTCCCATCTTCTATGACTTTCAGAAGATAATTGCAAATGGCTTAGATATCTCCTCAGCCAGCTCCTTGAGCATTCTAAGATGCATTTCATCAGGGCCTGGTGACTTGAAGACATCTAACTTGTCTAAGACATTTTTAACACGTTCGTTCCCTATTTTAGCCTCTCATCCTACCTCCTTTCCATTGGTATTTACTACGTTAGATGTCCAATTAGTAGTAAACATTTTTTGGGGGAAATAAAAAGTCATTTAGCACTTTTGTTATTTCCGTGTTCCAACTCCCATCCCCCATTGAGTAATGGGCCTACCTTATCCTTGGTCTTCCTCTTGCTTCTAATGTATTTGTAAAATGTTTTCTTGTTACCCTTTATGTCTCTTGCTAGTTTAATCTCGCTGGCCCTTGAAAATCCGGGGGAGATGGTGTAAATAGAGAACAGCCTCTCCCCTTCTCCACCTTTCAAAATAAAAAAGTTGTCTCCAATACATTCCAAGAGCTTGTATAATCTGTGCCCTACTGTGTTTTTTCTCAACAGATGTCTGAGTAGTTGAAGACAACTATCATCACCAAGTCCAGTGCTTTAGATGGTTTCGTTGGTTTTTTTATAAAAAAGCCTCATCCAGCTCTTCTTCCTCATTAGGTGGTCTGTAGTAGACCCCTACTATGACATCACATTTGTTTTTTATCCCTTTGATCCTTACCCAGAAACTTTCAACAAGTCTGTCTCCTATTTCCATCTCAACCTCATTTTTGATGCATAAGGCAACACCTCCTCACTTTTTTCCCTGCCTGTCTTTCCTGTGCAAGCTGTACCCTTCTATACCAATATTCTAACCATGTGTATTATCCTAAGTCTCTGTGATGCCATTTATATCATAGTTGTGTTAATTAACTAGCATTTCTAGTTCTTTCTATTTATTCCTCATACTTCCTGCATTCATATACAGATATCTAAGATACTGATTTGATTTCCCCCTATTTTGTCTCTTGTCTCTCCCTTATACATGCTATAATGGTCTAGGCTCCTCTCACATTCTGACCCTTCTCTCAGGTTTCTTTTGTTTTTACTTACTTGTGGGCTTTTGTCTCCTGCCCCCATTGAACCTAGTTTAAAGCCTTCTTCACTAGGTTAGCCAATCTGCATCCAAATGTGCTCTTCCTCTTCCTTGATAGGTGAACTCCATCTCTGATTAGCAGTCCTTCTTCCTGGAATAGTATCCCATGTTCAGGGAAGACAAAGTCCTCCTAGTGACACCATTCTCGCAGCCAGGCACTCATCTCCATCTGTCTTGGTCTGGATCCCTATCCTTGACTGGAAGGATCAAAGAGAACATCACCTTCACCCCTGATCCCAGAGCCCTGTAGTCACTCCTGATCTGGTCAGGGTCATACCTTGCAGTATCATTAGTGAACACATGGATGAGTAGTAGTCAGAGGGCCAGATGATCCTCGACACTTCTCAACATGAGTTACTACTGCCTGTGCTAAAGTTCTATAGGTGAGACTGTAACATAATCATATCCCAAGTGGTTTGGGAACACTGGGTTACATTTATCATCTGATGACTATTTAGCAATTTACATGAAAGGAATAGGTCATCTTGGTTCAATACCTCGTAAACCATCTGAATCCTCCTTTTGTGAAGAAACCACTTTTAGAAATAGAAGTTATACTTTATTTTAACATTTTTAAAAGAAATTATTTATTGAGTACACACAACCAAAAAGTTACATACAGACACTGCACTGGAGAAGCTAGAGGAAATATTGTTCCTTCCCTCAGGAAGGATTTTAGGTGGTGCCATGGAAACACTGAGAAATCCTTAGCTACAGCTGAGCAAATGTACTTCAGCAGAGCCAGATACTTCTTCTGACATTCTGTGGCCATCAAGCTGGCGGGAGTTCAGCAAAAGTAGGTTTGGCCTGGGTTCCAGAAGAGAAGCCCAGTGAGTATGTAGCCATGACATGGGCTTTGTAGATGTGGCGTCTGAGACTCAACCACTCAAACATAGCAGGGGAAGAAATGTCATGGAAGGCATTGCCTCTTACAACATCCTAGACTATGTGGGGATGTGATCTTTTGGTTTAATGGTACCAGGGAGACAGTGAAGGGGCCAAGCAGCCAAAGAGAGAGAAGAACTATATGATATCTCTGAAACAACCTTCCCAGATCCAGTAACCGCCCCAGACATACCAAAAAATCTATTCTTTACAGCCAAGCACTCAGATACTACAGAATATGCTCCGAGGAGAAAGTCTGTGATACGTACATTAACTCTCTTTAAAAACACCTTAACCAAGAAAGGACACCCACCAGAGAAGTAGATCACATCTTGGAATGAGCCACCCAAATACCCTGAGAGAACCTGCTTCAATACATGGGGAAAAAATCCCTCGATCACACACCTCTAGTTGTCATCTACCACTCTACAGTGGAACCTATACGGGGTATCATTGAACTGTTACCACCCATTCTCAGTGGGGGTCACATCCTGATAGGAATCTTTCATGAACCCCCATTTATGACCTTCAAACAACCCCCCAAACTTGCCAAGCTTATTATCAGAAGCAAGCTCCCAACAGACCAGGACCCACCAACTCAAAGTGTCACCAGACCCTGCCAGGACAACAGATGCAAAACCTGCAGACATACTTCTGCTGCTATGATGATCAGTGGCCCCCACAATGCACCTTTCAAGATCCATGGGTCCAATACATGCTCACCACAACACCTAATGCACTAAATGCCCCAATAACAATAACATGGGTAAAACATGACAATTACTACACTCTCAAAAGAACTTGCACAGAAAAATGATAGAAGACAAAAACACCATATCACCGCTGGTCAAATACTTTTTACAAAATGATCACTCCGTATCTGACTTATCAGTCCTTGTTTTCAAGGAAACCTGCACAACACCTGCAACAGACAAGCCTGGGAATTTAAATTCCTAGCTTTGTTAGAGAATAAAAATCATGGACTCAATAAAGTCACTGAATTTATGCCTCACTACAACAATCTATAACCCTCCTTTATCCTATGACTGCTCTCTACTTCATCTTGAATGGTCTCTCATAACTCTGTATGTTAAACACTCTGTTCTGCTTCTTATTTCGCTATCTGCATCTGAGGAAGTGGGTATTCACCCACGAAAGCTCATGCTCCAAAATGTCTGTTAGTCTATAAGGTGCCACAGGATTCTTTGCTGTTATTTTGCTATGACACTCTGAATACCTTTTGCACACCTGAAGAAGAGCTCTGTGTAAGCTTGAAAGTTTGCCCCTTTCACCTACAGAAGTTGGTCCAATAAAAGATATTGCTTCACCCACGTTGCAACTCTGAAAGAAATATTGGGCCAAAGATCTCCCCTACATGTAAATTTCTTCATGTTTTAAATCCTTGTATTGTGTGATGGAAATACCATGTTATGTGCAAATATCTTTATGCCAGAATGCTTACTAGAAGAAAAGATTATTTGCTAGAATGATCCTGTCACACATGCAGTACTTATTAATGTGGGGTTTTTAAAGCTAGTGTATAGGGTGACCAGATGTCCCAATTATATAGGGACAGTCCCGTTATTTAGGGCTTTTTCTCATATAGGCTCCCATCACCCCCCATCCCCTGTCCTGATTTTTCACACTTGCTGTCTGGTCACCGTACTAGTGTATGTTTATTACTTTAATCAGGCAGTGTCTGATAAAAGTGAATGTACACTTTACATGTCAAAGAACATGGTAAAGCTTTTCAGTTCGTGTTTGAAACCTATGTATGTCATTTTATATGATTTTATTTTAAAATTTTATTCGCTGAATTTTTGTGCTTTTGAAAGTAAAAGATAACCAGGTATCAACAGGGATAGATGACATTCCCCATACAGCTCTGCCAACACACCCAAGTCCTAACTTCCCATATTTCTATTCCAATATTAGATCACTGCAATGTGTACAAAGTTTTGCAGTGGTTTTATGATACAGATACACCAAATGTCCACTGACAGAAACCATCAACCTTCATTCTATTTGAAACCTAAGCCATATTTGATTCCAGAAGTGAAAGGCTAATGCAAAGAATGCACGGTCCTCCAGTGTAAATGATTTGCCTTTATATTTTTTCAGCGGTTACAGGAAAATAAACTATTTTGTTATTATTACAAGGCTGTACCAAAATCACCTGTAGGGAGCTCCTGTTTGTCAGTTAAACACTTGGCAGAAAATACATGTATTTATGAGAAGAATGAAAGGCTCATACTGGGCCCCATTTGATTGCTGTTGATGCCTGGACCTAAGTGTGCCTGTGATTGATGTGAGGTGTAATATCCTTTTCTGTGGCTTAACTTCAGCATTAAAATACAATGAATAAAACTAACCTGCATTTCAAAATTAATTATATTATTTCCCCTTAAGCCTTTCATACAGACTCTCCAAGACTGGGAATAAGGAGGAAAGGTTCTTTAATGGACTGTGGAGTAGGATATTACGAGGGAGCAGGCAAATTCATTTTACAGCTAATCCTAATGTTAAGGGTCAAATTTGTAAGGGTATTTAGTCACCTAGTTCCCAGAATGGGAGTTAGAATCCTAAATACACATTTAAAAATCTGACCCTAAGTCATTTGTAGTCAGCAACCGGTGCAGTTGCACTTTTGCAAACCATAGCTGCAGAAAAAGAGGGCCTCACTTTGCACAGGCTGATCTTACCTCTGTTGAAACCAAGGTAAATTCAACTGTTTCAAATTGTGGTTTACCTTGGCTACTTTTGGTGTTTGAACCACTGCAGTTGCACCAGTCACTGTCCACCAATGGCTGAATCAGGGCCAATTTCAAGTACCGACAAGGCCTTGAACTCCTAGTTCTCTAATGTTTTCAATGTGTCAGGTCAGAGCAGTCTTTCCTAGATGATGGAAAGCTCTAGAGATAAGTGTTCTGAAGAATTTTTTTTTAAAAATAATAAATTTTACAAGAGGAACAATAAACAACACAGTGAGCTGTAGAAAATTCTGTACTGGTAAATGCAGCTGCTACTTGGTGTTCAACTGGGCCCTAAAGTACAGAAGAACCAAAAGAGGATTTGAAAGTGGAAGGGGAAAAAATCATTAACTGTTGCAATGAACTGTCTATATAAACATTTCAAATACCTGTCCACATTTAGAAATATTCCGAGTTGTGCTCTGAAAATATTAAAACTTTTCAAAGGTGGTTTTATTGTCATCTACTATTACAACAGATTTATTTTGCTCTAGGAGGCAGAGGGCTAACATTTTTCTTTGCTTCTAAATATTAACTTGCTTCCCAATCATAGTATCCAGGTTTTGTATTTCTCTTTCCTTTCATGTCTCTCTCTCCCTCATTCTGTAGCTGCTTGTATGCATTTGGTGAGGCATTGAATCACAAAAAAATTATGTAAGGATAGATGCCTTTTGTGATCTATAGTGAGCTGCACTAAAACTTTCTGTAAAGTTTTACTTTTGTGTAGTGCTATATATTGACTTTTTATGTGTCTAAGAAATGGAAACATTTTGTCTCATATAAAAAAAAGAAATATTTTTTTTTACTGTGCTTCATTCACAGACCACATCAGAGGTATTCTAAGAATAGAATAGATCAAATATATTTTATGGAAATATAATGAGAAAAGGATGTGTTCCCAAAACTCACTCTGAACAAAGGAATGCAACATAGTCAGGAATACTTTAATGCGCCTAACAATTTTCTCATGTGAAAGGCTGAAGGAACAGCCTTGGTTTGAAGAAATCTTCCAATTCTCCCCAGGCACCCTGAACTTGAAATCAGAACTAGGAAAGCTATACATTACAAAAAAGAAAATGTATAGAAAAAGTGACTGAGGGCATTAACCAAAAGAAGACATTTTGAAAAGAAAAGAAACATCAATATGAAACATTTTGTCATGTTTCATTTCACTGATCATATGTTTATTTTATGTGCTCTGGAGTGCTGAAGCTTAGAAGTAACTACATTTCAGGAGCCTCACATTAGACCTGTCAGTCTGTCTGTAGTGAAGACTAAGTAGGGAGAAAATAATCGAAAATAGAATATGTGGCAATAATTTGATTTATGTCCTGCTTTTATCAAATTGAACTGCAACTTTAGAAATAGACATAAGATTAGCAGCTATTAAAGACTGCTTGTGTGACAGATACAGGACTAGAAGATACACCTACAGTGTAAAATTCTTCATCCTTTTTCACAGTAATGCAATATTTTCTCCTTAAATAGTACTGTAATTAAAACTGCCAATGTTGATTAGATCAATGGTGTAGGAAAGATGCATTTATATTAGCTCTAATTAAATCTTTTAGCAAAGTTACAGTCAGGGTTGCCAATTTTGGTTGGATGAATTCCTGGAGTTTTTATCACATGATATAATCTTCCATTAAAGATTAACCTTTAATTCCTGGAGACTCCAGACAATCCTGGAGGCTTGGCAACTTAAGTTACAGTTTCAAATATGATTTAGTCCCCGATCCAATAACACATACTGCAGTTACGATATACAGCTTCCGTATATTCCTAATTAAAAGGCTTAGCTTTATCTGAGGCATGTCTCAGATTTCAAGTTATTTCCATCATTCTACCCAGGTTTCCAGTCCTTTTCTCAAACAAAACTCACATTGACTTTAATGTGTTTTGTCTGAGTAGGGACTTCTGGATCAGGGTCAGTATTTTTCAGAAAACTAGTTTATTTCTTAACTAATAAACAGGCACTACAATTTAGTAAAGTACTTCATCATTAGTTAGGTCCTTAAAATGACTGGGTTAAATCTGCCCTGGGATAATTTACAAGGCTGCCTTAAACACTGGGGTGGGCAAGCTGATGTGGGACAGAGTAAGAGAGGAGCATGGTATGCACTTGCTATCCATGGAGGTGCAGCCTCACAACTTTCTCCTTTTTTGTGGGATGGAATTTCTCCCCCTCAAACCCTAAAAACACCCATGTAAAGCACAATGAGATTCGTGAGTTTTCTGAATCTCACTTTTAGGGTCAACTTTGGATCCATGGAAGGCAAAAGGAAAACTCCCCTTGAGTTAAGTGAGACCAGGATTTGGCCCTAATGGCTGTATTTGTATATAATGGATCAATGCAAACCACATCTGTTATTACAGCCCCAATGTCACAGTAACAAGCAATGATAATTTATGCAATTTAGGAGTCTGAACAGGATTTCAAAGACCTGCCCCCGGGGAATGATATTATTCCTCCCTCTGCACCTTACACCCAACCCCTGACTTCCCCATCTGTCCTCTCACTTAACAGCAAAACATTCTGTTAGGTGCAAAACAATAACAAAGTGCCCTGACTCTTTTTGGACTTTCTGTTTAGTCCAACCACTTCATTATACCTTTCTTTTCCCCTAAAATCCTGATGGCTTTGTGTGTGTGTATGCCAAGGTAGGTCATTTCTGGGAAACACAGGAAGAGGCACTTTTCTTTCTCCGATGCCCTCTTTCTTATCAAAATAAGTTCCAGTTGCAATAAACAACTTGCACATACAGCAAAGTATATCTGACCCAAAGCATTCATTGAGCTTTCAGTTTTTGTCAACGTCCCCTTAGCCTAGGGTTACTGAAGTACAGAAGGAGCCAGTCTGGTGACATTGCTTAGCAGTTTCTGATTAGAGATGTTGCTTCAAGTACAGTACTGTGGGTGTTCTGGCATGTCAAGTGACAGAAGGAAGGACTGTCAGTCTACAGGATGGTGGAGGATTTAGCTCTCACCTTCCTGAACTATGCTCTTAATTAAATGCCCTTTTTATGATTAGGCTGATGCCTAAAATCTTTAGTTCTAAGGTTGATTGCTTCTCACTATCTTCTGTTTCTTTTTGAAACAGCCTGAATACTTGTAGGGCACCACAAAATGAAAAACAAAACAAAATGGAAAAACCTTTTGTGGTAACTGGTATTGGTACTTTAAAAAATGAAATAATATGTAGCTATTTTAAAGTATCATTGTCCCTATTTATACGGGAGGAAGCTGAGGCACAGAGAGGGAAAGTGACTTACCCAATGTTACACATCAGATCAGAGGCAGGAAGAGAATCCAGGTTTCCTGATTTTTGTGTCCAGTATTATTCACTTACCTTTGTCGTTTGACCTGATAATTTCATGTCCAGTCCTATCCAAAGATCTACACAGTTTCCACACTGGACCCACTTTGTTATAGAATGGGATAAATACAGAATCACTCATTTAATTAACTGTGTCATATAATACATCCTCCCCCAATTTTTTTTTAAAAATCTGTTTTAATTAGCATGTAAGAAAAGCATCTGTTAACATGTTATTGTCATAAGAGAAAGAGGGAAATATTTCATGCTACAATTCGGACAACGTTTAGCTTCCATTCCTCTATCTAACCAAAAGAAATAGAATTAGTTTTATGTCATATACTGTTACTGCTTTTTATCTTACCAAGGATTCCTTCAAGTACTATCAAATTATGATATAGTCTGGAATAGTAGCTAACAGCTAAATGCTGAACATTTAGATTTTGTTTTTGCTCTTGAAAAAAAATCTTTCACTTTCCAGGACCCTGATATCTTGGACCAAAATCCACTCTGAACAGGTTGTCATGTCTGTCCCCAAGTTTAAAACAAGCCATCAGAAGATGCCCTTCAGTCGAAGTGTTAAGAGGAATTGGTGAGCTTAACATGTTTCACCCGCTTAATTTAATTTGGAAAAATTCAACCAGAAAATGAAGTTATTAACAGGTTGGTACATCCAGAGATAAGATGATGTCACAGGAAAGCAGTCAAGTGGGTTGCTTGTCAAGATATAAAATATGTATCTGTCAGAATCAAATGATAGATAAGCTTTGGCTGGGTATAGGATGTGGTGAAAGTAGTACAGTATACTCAAAATAAAAACTGAATCCTATAGCTCTGGAGCACATACTTCTAGTAACTATTGAAGTGATCATTAGAAATATAGCAATTTGGGGGGACAAAAACTACAAAAACATAGTGGCATGTTGGCAGTGGTCAGGAGAAATAATTGCAAATGGTATAGCAGCACTGGACCTCAAACACAGAGGAGAAACCTCCCGGTGGGCTTGAAAGGGGGCTCTATTAGTTGAATGATCAACAATGGGGATGGATAAATAATTCTTTCCATTGGTAACACAGAGACCTTCAGAAAAGTACCTATCTTGTTGGCTTGATGCAACCACATCAGGGCTACTGTAGTCAATGTGCAAAACTTTTGAGCCTTTATTCATTAGGAAGCTTTGGGTCAAATAAAGAATGCACCAACATGTTTAGTAGGGCAATGCCCACATCATGTAAGTCACCATATTTGGCAACAGGGATTTAAAGGTAATACTCAATTTGGGTCTCCTTGATGCTAATTCAGAATATGGCTTTAGTAATATAAAAGTATACTTTAAAAGGACTAATTAATATAGGTAATCATTTTTTCAGATAGCTTGATTATGGCACAATAAATAATATTGGTATTGTGTTCTCATAGTGATTAAGACCCCAGTCCATGCATACATGCATATGAAGTTCTACTGAATGTAAATTTCAGGATTGAGATTTTAGATTATAAAATTTTGGGGGCTGATGCTGCCTCTAATATATGTTTGTTGAGCATCTGCTCCAAAAGGGGTCTAATTGTGACTGGGAATTTTGAGGGTTGCTGGAAAACACATAATTCTGTTTGTGAATTTTAAGACTAGAAGAGACTCTCTTATGACCATCTAGTCTGACTTCTTGTGTAATTCAGGCCATAGAGTTTCATCCAGTCAATCTACATCAGATCTATAACTTCTGGTTGAACTAGAATATATCTTTTTTTTTTAATCAATCTTGATTTAAAGACTTGAAGTGATGGAGAATCTATGAGATCCCTTGCAAAATTGTTTCTGTGGTTAATTACCTTCACTATCAAAAGTATTTCCACTTTAAATATGTTTAGCTTCAACTTGTATGCACTGGAACTTGTTATGCCTTTCTCTGCTTAACTAAAGAGCTCTCTACTACCAGAAATCTTCCTTCCAATTGTAAACTTGGATCACATCACCACTTAAGCTAAATAGGTTAAATCTCTCTGCAAAGTAGATTTTTTTTTCCAGACATCAAATCATTTTATTGGCTTTTTTTTTTTAACCCTTTTCAATTTTCCAACAGCTTTTTTAAACTGTGGACTCTAGCTCTGGACATTATATACCAGTAATGGCCTCTGCAATACCATGTATATAGATAATACTGCTTCCAAATTCCTCCATGATACTCTCTTTTAATCCACCCAAGGATCTGAGCCACAGCATCACACTGGCAGCTTATGGTCAGTTGCCTATCCACCACAAGATCTTTTCAGAGAAACTGATTTTCATGATACAGTTCCCCATCCTGTAATTGTGTCCATTATATGTTCCTAGATATATACTTTTTCATTTGGCTCAGTTATAATATATGTTGTTTGAATAAGCCCAGCTAACCAAGTGGTCAAGATCTCTTTGTGTAACTGATCCTTACCATTTTTTATCCCTTCACCAATTTTTGTTTCTTTGAATTGTGTCAGCAGTGATTTCATAGTTAGTTCCAGATCATTAATAGAGACATTGAAAAGCATTGGGCGAGAACAGATCCCTGTGAAACTCCACTAGAAACAGCTTCATCCAATGCTGGTTTCTTTATAGTAATTACATGTTGAGATCTATTAATTAGTTTTTATTCTGTGTAATGTATTGTAAACTTCTGTCAGGTGTTGTAAATGGCAGGAAGGGCTGGGTTCAAATGTGTAGGGGACCCTCTTATCACTAACAAATACTGCTGGCTCAAAACCTCACCCAGAATTTCTGGGATCATTGATACCTTCCGTGGTCCCCACTCACAGGCACTAAGTCTGTGTATGAAACAAGGACAACTTTTTTTTTAGCAGAAAAGAGAACACAGGCTCAATGTGAAGAAACATAGCAATGATATATCTCATAAATAATGCATTCCTCCATGGTAACTTTTTGGCAGTAGCCTGTTAACTTGGTTCCTAATCATCTGATGTGAATTCCCAATAGGCAAGTGTCCCATTACTGCATCACTTCCCCCTTTCCCATCTGCTAAACACCACTAAGGGGTTAGTGTCAGTGAATAGCATAGTCCCAGAGTCCTCAGGTGCATTCAGGCAGGCCTGCTTCTTAATCCTAATCCTTTTGAGGCCTTACCTGCTAACCCTGCCACAGTGATGTCCGCTTTATTCAGAGGCTAAGGAGGAGGGACTTCATTAGAGTTTACTCAGCTCTGTTGCTGCTCTCTGTAAAGAGCCCTCTCTGCACTGTACCCTGTTGAGATGTGCAACAGATGGGAGAAGAGAGCTTCTTGCCTTCCAGAATGTCAGGCCACAGGGTTTATATGTGCTCCATTGATTTGTATAGTGCTAATTATTTTAATCAGATACATTCTGCTATAGTTAAGGTTGTAATTTAAAACAATCTAGATGTTTTCAGCATCACACTTTTAAAATAAAAATACATAATTCATCCATATTTGAGTAAAGAAATAAGAAAACGAATTGTTAGTTTTCCAGTACTGAACATTTTTTAGACTTGTACACCTTAAATTACAAAGGAATTTTTGTTAGAGAGAGAGAAGAAAAGGAAGAAAAAAAATGGGAGGTGATCAGTCCACATGTGGTCTAATATTTTTCCTACTTTGAAAATTATAAAATAATTCAATGACATATTCAGGATGAATAATTGTTTGCTGCACGTGTTTCATATATATGGGTTTATTACACAGATCACATGGCTTAATTAGGTAATCTATATTATGTCCTCCAAAGAAGGTTTTTGTTCAATTAGATACATAATAAAGATTTCAAAATATCTATTTAATCATGGTTTTGGTGGATTGGTGTACTGGGTACATAATTACTGCAACTATATCTACATATATTAGTATAGTCCATGATTTCATGCTAGTCTGTATTTTGTGTAGTCCAACTCCTTCTTGTTTACATAAGGTGGAGAGGAGGATACTTTTACCTTTTATTGTTTTCTTTATTCCCTGTCTAAAAATAAACATATTACCCCATCCACTCAAGAAATTCCAACCGCAACATTGAAATGCGTCTGATGAATATAACTAACCAAAGCCAGGAAATTCAAAGTTTAGTCTGACATTTTGTTATCGTGTACCATTTAGTCGTCGCCTTTGAGCCGTGAGAGTGGAGGAGAATGGCGTGCCAACCTTAACTTTGAATTTCCTGGACTTTGTTTCTTCTTGTCACAAAAACCTTGATATTATTTAAATGTGGTTTTCTTTTTCCTTTTACTAATCTGATCTTGTTCACTCAGAAACTGAAGCTAGTATAACTAATGATAGCTAACTGAGATTTCCTAATGTCTCTTCATCTTGTTCATTAAACTAAATTCTGAGCTCTACACAATCTTGCAATTGCTCTGAAATTCTAAATCTCCTTGCAACTGTTTTGAGAAATTTGAAATCTAAATGATTCTTTAGTTTAAAACACAATGTTCCCTAGTTAAAAGGCAATATTGCTATATTTGTCTTATGAAATTCATTATGTATAATATAATTTATCTCTCCATAAAACCTACTTTCTTTCAATTAAGGCTGAAGCCAGTTACTCAAAGGCCTGGAGGAAATACAATAGCTTCTTTGTTTGTTTGTTTTTGTTTCATTGAAACTACAGAAGGAAACTGAAGTGTGTGTCACTGGCAATATAATGCAAGTTTACAGAATTTTTCTTCTGTTTACCGTAAATCAACTGAAGACCAGCAGCCTATGGCACTGGACCAGAGAAATGAGATTATCAAGTAAAGCAGAAAGATGAACAGAAAATCATGTTTACAAATCTTCATGAACATTTTCCCTGATGTTCAACAAGGACCTGATTCAGCTCCCTTCGAAGTCAATGGAAAGACACCCACTGACTTTCAGTGGGAGTTGAACTGGATCCTTATTGCTTGTATTTAGTAACTCTTCTGAGCAATACAACCTCACCCAGAGTGAGGTGAATTGAGAAACAGTGCAAGTGGGGAGTGTGCATGTGTGTGAGTATACAAGGTACCTGAGGGTATTGTTTTCAGCTTTGATCCAGCTAAAAGAGTTATATTAGCTGCCTTTGCTTATCTGACTGAGCACAGTACTGTGATGTGCTAAATTCTTCAGCTCCCAGGATCAGGCCCATTTTCTGCAGATATAGCTGACTAGTGAGAATTTAATAGTGTTTGAAATTGCATAAAATAAATATATACTTCACGGATACCTAGGGAGCATCAGCCACTGGACACAGCTCTACTCTTCTGAGCGGTGGTGTCTGAAGCAAAGCCTGAGAGAGAGATGAAGTCATTTACTGCCTTCTCCTTGTAGTTGAAAACTTAAATGATTCAAGTTTTTACTATGGATAGATAAGCAATTTCTAGTCACATATCAAAGATGATACAAGTACAATCAAATATTATAATTGTGTGTTTATTTTACATAACTAAAGTTCATTATGGCCTCTGAGCTGAAGTGGCCCTTGGTGTTGCAGTTTGGGCATCTCCATTCTTGGAGTGTCTTGTTTTGTTTAAATGAAGGCTAGCCCTCAGCAAAGCTTAGTTTCTTGGATATGAAATTATCCCCCCACTCAGAGAGGTTCAATGGAGTGAAATGCTTTTATCTTCTTTGAACGTGAAAGGTTGAAAGGCCACAGAGCCACAGTTATGTTGTTCTGCTGTGGAAGGTCACGAAGTGGTTGTGCAGAAGGACTCCCTGCAAGGACTCCCTGTTTCACCCTTCATTGCACTGGAGAAGATGGTTTTGAGGTTGGAATGGGTAAGTGACCTGGGGAGCTCTTATATGAACTATTGTGACATCAAATGCTTAAAACTCCATGATGGAGGGCCCCAACCACCACTACAGACCCTCTTCATGGAGCAGCTGTGCAGCTAGCCTGCATCCTGCCCTCAGGTTTGGGAGGATGATCTTTCTCTCCACACATGGAGGCTGCTCCCTGACAGCCTGTTTACTTAGCATTTGCCCTTGAGTTTTAACTGGCCATCATAAAAAAGAATTAAGTTTTCAAATATAACTGCAACAGGCTTGGATCATTTCTAGGACATTTTTAGTAATTTTCATTGTTCATGTATTGATCTTCACTGTCCTGTGGAAGAAACCTGGTTGCAACAGCTCATCATTCACATTTTTAAGTGATCTTCTCCGAAAGACTGAACAGAACAGAATGGCAAGTTCTGGCATGCTGGGTTCAACTGTGTAAACTAATATTTACAATTTCCTTATCATATAAAATCTTTCTGAATAATCTGGTCCCTACGACTTAAATTGTAGGCTTTACTATATAAATAATCTGCTAGTTCTGGTTCACGATAGCATGGTAATGATTATTATTAAGTCTCACAAAACTCATCAGAAGCAAGTACCTTTCATTAACCTAATTTACAGGTACAGGAACTGAGACACATGGTGGTGAAGAAACTTTTACAAACTTATTCAGTGAGTCATTGACTGAGCCATGAATACATTCTTTGGAGGAGACAAATAATGTGAGAATTGGCTCTAGAAGTCTTGATTCCTAACTCTATCCACTAAACTATGCATCTCCTTATAGGAATTCAGAATCAGGAGTAATTTTTGAAAATTTGTGTTTAATGAGGCTGCAAATTACTGTTCTATCAATAGGAGTAATATGCAATAGTAAGCTGTACAAATCTGCATTTCCAAAGCTTTGATGTACTTTCATTACTAAAGGTTTGAGTTGAAGTATGAAATGTGTATGTATTTCAGATATCTACTAAGACTTGCAGCTTCATAGAAAAGCACAAATGTTGTTTGACCAGTGACTCATACACTTTTTGTGATTCATAGGTAGCACCACAGTTATGAGGGCTAGAACTGATCTGTTTGGTTATCTAGTATATCTTCCTGCTGGTTCATTCCCTACAATATATTCTCCAGAGCTTTCTCTGGTTTGTTTTAAGTGTATCGAACACTGGTGTGCTAGCCATTTCCTTCGAGAGGCTATTCCACAATTTAGCCAGGATAGTCTGCTTAAATTTTCCCTTGTACCAACCAGAATTATTGATCTCCCTTTTTAGAGTTTCCCCCTTCTAATATTTTGTCATCATCTAGGAAGGGATTTTCAAAAGTACTCACCATTGGCCAAACTCTGGAAGTTTTACCATTGACTTTGATGGGAACAGGCTTAAATCAATGCTAATGTTTTAAAGATTCCACCTTTAATATGTTGTTTTGTCATCAATTCCTTCCAAACATCTAATCTTTTTTTGTTGCATTTCTTCAGACTCCCTCCGATGTATCAATTTTTTTGATAGTGAAGGGCCCCAAAGCAAACGAATGTCTCACATACTGTAGGCATTGACTCCTATTTCTGTTTCCCAGCACTGTGATGTGATGCCTATACATAAAACCCAAAACTGCACTGGTATTTTGTTACTGCATCACATGACAAACTCATGACAGAGTTCATATGCCAGCCACTCTGAATTAATTTTGAGAGTAAGATTCTATGACACCCATGTCAAATGCTTTACTAAAATCTAAACCTACCACTTCTCTACATCCACTAATTTTTATAATTCTATCTAAGAAAACAATCCAGTTTATCTGGAAGGATTTTTTTACTTTTTAAGTTTGAGCTGCTTATTGCTATTCATTTTTTATAATTACAGATGAAATTTATAGTAACACAATTTTGAATGTAACGTAATGACGTACAACTCTGAAAAGGCATAACTCTCACACTAAGTCTCAATATTGGATTTACTCATGTAAGTCTTTTGGATGTACAATGAGCTGCATGCTTGTCTTCCTCCTGGCTGATGTCCTACATCCCAGGGGCAACGATATTTCAATGGTGCTGTGTAGCTGAGAGAGAACTTTTGTGATCCGTTGGAAGGTGGTGCTTTATACACGTCAACTATGGGGAAAAATCTGTGGTCTTTCCTGACACAAAACTGTCCCTTCTGTCATGTGACTCGCTGACCCACTTCAGAGCCCCAAGAAGTATAGACCTACATTTCATAGGAATCTAAAAAGATGTGCTACTTTTTCACTGAGGACTGATATATTGTGATACAGCATGGCCAGAGGGCAGCAGGAGAGTGTTAGCAGGGAGCCTTATTCCCTGCAAGGGGAGGAAGGTTTGCTATAGATTAACTAGAGCACCTGAAGCCAATTAGAGCACCAGCAGTCAGTCATGTGATAAAAATACCTGCTTTAGTCAGACAGTGTGGGAGTTGGAGCAGGAAGGTTTGGTTGGAGCAGAGAGCAGTTTTGAAGAAAGACCAAAAGGAAAGTTTGGAGGAGTGCTGCAGTGGGCTGAGAAATCCAAAAAACCGTAGGTAAGGGGCACCTGGCTTATGTAGAAGGAGGGCAAGAAGCCCCTTCACAAGCTGAAGGGCAGGAGAGGGAAGCAGCCCAGGGGAAGGAACCGCTAGTTCAAGTGGTTCACCACAAACCTCAGGGCCCCTGGGTTGGGACCTGGAGAAGAGGGCAGGCCCAGGTACCTCCCTCTCCACTCCCCTCCTCAAGGACAATAATGGGGTAATTAAAATACCGATTCAGAGGCAAGCAATGGCACCCTGAACCTTCCCCAAAGAAGAGAAAGCACGAGACCCAGCATAACAGTACTGGCAATTTGCCACAATATATATAAGCTCCTGGGTAAAATTTTCAAAAATGTCTAAAGGCCAGATTTTTCTAGGCATCTCAGCATCTACAGATGCAGATAGATGTCTAATGTGTGCCTAAATACCTTTTTAAAATATGTACCTAACTGACTTAGGAGTCTGTCTCATTGACTTTCTGTGAGTCCCAGATTTTTAAAGGTATTGCTTTGCTCAGTGTTGCAAAGCCTAAAAGTGGGATTACATACAAGTAGAAACTTTTCTCATGAGCAAGTTATTCTATAAATGTTCAGTACATGGATTTTTGCACCTTCTCTCTAAAATTGGGCAATGTTGGATAGATGACCATAACTGACAGATCGACAACTGATCTGAAGAAGAGTGGAGTTTGAAGGTTGTCACTTTCTCCAACAGAAGTTGGTCCAATAAAATATATTACCTCATCCTCCATGTCTTTCTAATATCCTGTGATCAACGTGGCTACAATAAAACTGCAAATAACTGATCCAATATGGCAGATCCTATGTTTTCCTGTGTTGAAAAGCATTCTGAGAACTGCAGGGTTTTAAAGTTCTGTTCTGTAGGGAGTTGAGATGCTCTGAACTGGGCTGTGGTCAGAGTTGTGGTTGGATTTCTGCTTAAAATTTGTTTTTATTTTTCTCATATACTTGTAATTAAATATTTATATTTACAATCAAATGTCTGCTTTTGATCCTTATTTTAATCTCTGATTTAATTTGAGGTAAATGTGTAATGTTAGAATGTAAGACAAATGGTAACATGGTGTATATAGCAAGTTGCTCTATTTACCATAGAGGATAAACCATTACTCCTTCATCAGCCAAAATCCAGGCTTCCCCAAAGTGATGAAAAACTCTGACTTTGTAAAGTGACATTTTTTGTGTGACTATTATTGTTTGGGAGTAATTCTGACTGGTAATTGGTTAGTTGGTGTGACTGGTTAATTTTTCCTTGAGTGGAGCCTTCCATTGTAATGTAATTCTCACCATTTAAATAGTTATCTAAACAAAACATTGCAGATGATAGCAACTATGCAGAGAAAAAAAAGTAGATGTTTTGGAACAACTTAGAATAAATTACATGTTATTCTGTGGGAAAATCTTACAGTATGACTGCTATGTTATTCACAACATCAGTGCCAGATCCACTAAGCTATGCTTTCCATGTCTGTGGCCCTTATCACTTGGGAGATGATACTCTTCCACCAGAAGTGCTACCCCTGACATTGCATATTACTTTATAGGTCTTGCATATTTATGCTTAAGTCAGACACTAAGAAGCAAAGAAGGAATTGACAGCATAGGCAAATGCTTTCAGAGAAGGATCCAGGATGTTATAAAAGCTTTAGTGTGGTTATTGTTTTGCACGGAAATGCATGTACTTGTCATCAAGGTATTCAAGAATATATCAGCATGATTGTACAAGTTGGGTACAAGAACTATAATCAAGAATTACATCATTTGGTAAGACAGGACCTGGAGGAATACAGCAACAGAAAATGTGCATAATTAGAACAGTGAAGTGAGAGAGGCAATGGAGAGGGACTTTGGTAGTGTTAGAAACCTCACTGCAACATGTAGTCCCCATTGTCCTGGCATCAGGCTTCAGACAATAAGTGTTAATGGAATAGGAAGACCTCAAAATACAGGGAAAGAGCATGGGATTTCCCTTTCACGACCTTGCTAAGTCTAAGATAACCATCTAAGGTAACCATCTGCTGTGTCATAAAAGAGCTTCTGTCCCTTTATGGACAGAGACCAAAACAGAAAAAGAAAATGGAAGCAATAAATAGAAGCTTAATTTGAGAATGGCAGTTTGTTTTGAAACTGGTCTAAGGGAATTAAGAAATTAGAGAATGGTCATATCTTTCTGCAAAACTCCCATAAAGGAAGAACTTCATGCAATGAAGGAGCCATTACTTAAAAGTGTGGTGTGAGTGATTCAGAATGATGATGAAATGGCTACTTTTAGAGCTTCCCCAGAAGTATAGTTTAGCCTAACTGTACATAGTGGGATGGAGTCACTGATTGGGACTGGAATTTGCACAGCCTTGCATCAACGAAAGCGTATCATCACATACTCATTCTCCACTAAGAGAGAACCATGTTAATTTTCATCTGGTGCTCTAAACTCCTCTCCAGACAGTGCTGCCCAACTTTGAGTTTGTACCAACCGGCTGCAGGCCCAGTCTTTTACATCTATAATAAAGAAATTTTGTGAAAAATTTAAACATTGCCTTTGTTACTATGAGCATATATATATATACCTGCCAACTTTCAGGAGGGGTGGTATGTTGTCACTAGTTTCATTTGGACCTTATCCTACTTAGAATTACTCGTATTTTATAATATTTTGCCACACTACCTTGTGTTTTGATTCATTTTTATAGTACAAGCTAAATGTGGACAAACCAGTCAGAAGATAGGACAACTTCAAGAAGCATCAACCAATAGGTGCTGTAGGAAGTGATGAGGATGACTTCTTTAGAGTTTGTGCCCCAACATGGTGTTGATAGTCACTAGCGTTGGCAGTACAAATTACAGAATGCGAATACAATTGACACCCTGTCTGCTGTACAAGCCTCCACAAGCAGCTTTCTGTAAGAGTGTGATTCTGAAAAGGAATGATTCAAAAATTTTTCATGTAAATAAAAGTCCGACGGTTAACATTCATTTTTTAACCTTAGTATTGACCTGGCAAACAGAACACCGCAAATAAATGTTAACGAAGTTCTGAAAATTACAGGAATGCTAATATTGGATCTAATGTCCAATTGATGGGCAAGAATGTTATTGCATGCACATAGTTTCTACTGGTATAAATTCCATTTTCAGTGATGGGAGAAGAGTGTGGTTCTGAATGGGAATGACTCCAGTCTGCTGAAACAAAGCTGGAAGGGGGGGGAAATCATTGTTTCTCCTTCTGTACCTATAAGGTGGCTAAGTGGTTATGTGAGATCGCAGGTGTTCTAATGATTCCAGAAGACTGCGGGGGCCTCATGTGTAGAGTCAGTTGCAAGATTGCAGCCTTAATTCTCTTAGGTAAAATGCTTTAATTCATTTACCCAAATTGCCTCTGGCAATGTTAGAGCATTCAGCATATTACTTAATAAAGTATTAATTGATTTCTGCACATATACTGTAAATGTCAAATCCAACAATGTAGGTCAGAGGCAAAAATAAAAATAAAATTAAAAATTAAGAGTATATGCATGTGCGCACTTGAATTTTATGGAGCAGATTTTTGGTTATGGCTACTTTATGCTACTTCAGTAGTGCAAAACTGCCATAAACCTACCTTAAAGGGGCACCCAAGGATTGTCTTCAGGCAACATGGAGCTAAACTGTCTGGCTATATACTACCCGCTCCCTTCCTGCATCTAGTGTACATGTTGGAAGTGGAAAGGCCACAGAATGCACTGCATTCTTCCTGATTCCTGCTAGCAGAATGGTTCTTGTGGTATTGTTGCAGTCAGTGTAATTTAGAGCAGCCTGTGGCTACTCTAAATTACACAGAGGGCCTTTTTGACCCCTCATATGACCAATGTTTGGAGAAACCGAAAGGTAATGTTAGATCTACTTTTCTCTCCTGCTCTACTCAGCTCCAGTGAATGCAGATTTGATGCAGCTGAGAATCTGGTCCCTATATTTTAAAACCCCATACAAATATGGTAATAACTAAACTGACATTTTACTTTTGCTTCTGTATAGTATGTCTTTAATATGATTACTACTCTTAACATTTAAAGGAACTCTGACAGTTATGTAATCCTTTCAACATTTAAGTACAACAGGATTTTATTATTAAGTACATTGGCTGGAAATAGAGCACTTTTTTCATTCGCACTATAAACAGTTATGTTGGATTAGTAATCCTGCCTGTCAGAGTTGTTCACTGTTTGATATTAATCAGTAGGTTTATAAAAGGTGCAATAGAAGACAGAAATGAACAGCGAAGAAGCGGTAAACTGTGGTTCCATAAAACAGACTGTACCTAATAGGTATGTGTTCAACATTTCTTGCATGGCAAGTTTCATTGATGATTATCCTAGAGGAGGGGAGATACTGTATTGTGACAATGGTACTTCTCCTCTCTTTCAATACACAAATTTAGTGCTTTCCATATACGTGTAATAGCACACACAGTAGCAAATTTGAAAAAAGAGTTTCTGGAATAGTTTTGGATACACAGCGCATAATTTTACTGGAATATGTTACTTAGGCTGTTGTCTAGATCTAAAATGATATGCCATGGCAAAACATTTATGATTGAATGTTACATGAGAAAATGAGTAAAAGCACTGTGTTGTATGGCTGTCACTAATCCATTGTTAAAACCGTGCTCAAATCACTTCACCTGACTATTCCTATGTCACTTGTGGGTTGTTATCTGAGAGCTATCATTAATTTCTGCAACCCATGTGGCTCTGTCGGTTTTTTAATACTTCTAAATCTCTACTACACATTTATGAAGCACATACAGAGAAGCTATGCCTTTTAGTTGTAAATGTCATCTCATGAGATCCTTAGATGATCAAAGTGAAACTGACACCATTGTAACGTAAGATGTCTTGAAATGGTGCATAATAAATTACTATGAATGGTTAATGAACATACATGATTAATTAAACAAAATATAGACATATACTAAAAGGTTTTCTAGTAACAGTCAAACATCTTTCCTTGTTGAAGCCCATTACAGATATGTCTCTTATATGTACCCAACTTAATACCAGGTACATTTAATGCCAATATAACAATATAGTATAATAAGACCAAATTGTAGTTAATGGACTTTTCCTCATATGGCATAGATATACATTCATTGTGTTTAGGCATGTTAGTTTACATAGGCTCCTTTCAACTTAAACCCTGTTTTTCAAATCATGCTTATGATTTTTTGTTTGTTTAAATAATCTGTATTAAGTAACATTAATCCTTGTTATGAATATCTTTTGATGGATACATTTTAAAGTAACAAATCTTTACTTTTTAGACCTTCTTCCTAAATTTATTGTCATTTATAGTAGGATCAAAGTTTCAAAAGACTGCTTAGCTGCCTCATTATCAATCACAATGCTATTTTTTTGGAGAAGCTGATTGATAGTTCATAATGGACCACCATATTGGACATATAGAATTACAAAAGGCTGTGTAGCAATACAATCAATTTTGTCACTCAAACCAAATTTTGTTGAGAGACTCATCCCAGAGCAGTCCACAGTGCTGCATGAAACACTGCTGATCTATGAAGTATTAACAAACCTTGCTTTGAATGGGGGAAGGGAGGGAAGGTGAAGATATGCTTTCAGCTGAGAATAAAGGGAAGAACATAAATCCCCACACTGGCAACTGGTGACACAAAAAAGCATTGCTCAAATCAGGAGACACAACATGTTTGTAGTGGGCGAGATTTAGCCTTAGCTTTCACCCTCGTGTAAAGGGCAATTCATAGTTGTGCTGCCCAGGTGGAAACCTACGGAGTTGTTACTCAGAAAGTCACAGTTCTTCCCCTGGTTTTTCTTTTTTTTTTCTGATGGGGGCAAAAAGTAAGTTACTGCAGCCCTTTTCAGGATGTACCTTATGTCCTAGTTCTTGTCTGCTCCTGTCTGCAGCTTACTAGGGGCTGGAACCAAGGCTCTGTCTACTCCCCAGCCCCCTCACTCAGGAAGTGCAGCTGGAACTCCCCACAGCATCTGAATATGTGCTCCAGGCAGACCATGCAGCAGAGTGGCTGGGTGAGTGCTTATACCTCCTTGTTCCCTTGTGCAACTACATCCGATCAGTCTGCCCCAGTAACAATAGCATGAACATGAGGCAGGCTTGGAGCCATCTTTGCTGCAGAGTAATACAAGTGTCAGAAGGAATAGAGAAGCAGTGGGAGGACTCCAGTATAACAAGATGCTTCCTGAAAGGTTTGTTTTTAATTTCAATAGGTATGTCCAGATTCTAGAAGTAGTGTTAGGAATAGAAATGATTGATGCATAGGATAAAAAATAAACTTTTCTTGCTTGGAAAGTTAACTCTGTAGCTTTTTTGCAAAATAAGCAAAGAAGACAATTTCACTGTTGTCATGTAGCACTTACATAGATAGCACTGATTTGGCCTTAGGCGGCATTATTTTTAGTTTTAACCACTGTCAGACTTCCTGCCAATTAATACTCTCCATTACCACATTCTTTTCAAATGCTCTGATTTTTACCTTATATCTTATTCAAGATATAAGATAAAAATCAGAGCATTTGAAAAGAATGTGGTAATGGAGAGTATTAATATTTGAATATTTTCAATAGTATAGCTAAGCTAATAATTTACTCAATGAATTTAGCCCCTCTTTCTGCTCCTGCAAGTCAATCACCGTTTCCTTGAAAGTGTCAATCATGCCTAATTACTCAAAACTCTTCTTTGATTAATTGAATTTTATTCTATGGATCTATCCCAAACAGTTCACTGTTAGAAACACAAGCTTTTATGTAGTTGTAATTTGCCTCAAGTCATGTGATATGTTTTTTCTTTTTGCTTATTGGGTGAATGTAACTCTTATAATCAGGAAGAAGTTGAAACCTTTGGGCCTTTTAATCTCTTAAGGAAAAAATAGCAGTTTATGGTGAGGCTGCAGAAAAGCAGGATTAGGGGATTTGAGAAAATGTAAACTTTTTCTTTTTTCAAGGCATCAGTCCTGGAAAAAAAATATAAGCTACTGTAGTATGGATAGGGACATAGTTAAAATATAATTTTACACAAAGTAATTTCCTATAGTCTGTATGGATTCATTTGTGAAGGATATTATCAAATGTCTATCACATTTATTTACATGCCTCTAAGTCAGGGCTAAAGCTGTTTCAAAAATTTTGCACTTTGACATTTTTTTGATTTAAAAAATGTTTTTCGAAAACATTTTCACCATTTTCACTTTTTTGGGGGGTCAGCTTGAGTGAGGGCCCTGATAAGGGATTTTGGGAAGCCTATGTCAAGCATTGTTTGATCTAATAGAAAATAAAATATGCAAATTTGGTATATCTGGTGACAGTACTGAAGCACATGAGCTTACAATTCACTTTCTACATGCATTTGTGTGACTAAAACATGATTGCACAAGCATTCCTACAAAGCAGGGACATGAATTGAAGTAATTCACTAATGAAACTGAATTTTGAATCTGAGTGAATACTCCTATTATTTTTTGCAGAAGTTACCAAGCTGTAATTAACAAAGGCAAGACTGACCAAATGTAAATTCAAATGAAATTATTTAAAGTGGAACATCAGAGATGGTGTGAGATGTAAAGATTGGATGTTAGCAATTCTCAGCAGAATTCTATCTTGGTACTGGGCTATTTGACTTTTCTTTCAGATCTACAGCTGCCATGTTGTTGTAGATGGTGTAATAAGTCAGTTAGATGAATGTGTATAAGTTGTACTCACCGTTAAATCTGGGCAGGAAATGGTTTTCCCATCTTGGGAAAATGTTCAAGATTTTGAAACCTAAAGTTGTGGCTTCTCCATTAGATAAAGCATGAGGAGTAGCTATCATGTAAGAGAGAAAACTCCTATTCAAACATATTATCACATATGATCAAAAACTCAGTAAGGACAAAAAAAAATGACCAGCCACCAATGTTTGTGAACTATAGATATTTTCTTCCTTTAAGTTTACTCCTTTGCAACTCTCTCTCTAATGCGTCTATTTCTAAATGCAAGTGCAGTATCGTCTAGTTTTGATTTCTTCAAGTTCGAGAATATTGATATGCATCAATCCATGGGCGTATTTATTCAAAGGTTAGGAAGTACACCAAAATGTTGTCTAGTGGATATTTTATTTTAGGAGCAAACATAAACACGAAGAAACCATAATCCTAGTGTAATGTAGGAATCTAATTAAGACTAATGAGGCAACATTAAATTTAATGTATGATGCATTTTATATGCCTTACCATTAGAGCAGCAGCAAGCTGTTCATCGGCGCATCGAACTTTGGTGAATAAACCCCTAAAGGCATTGTTAAACAATCTGGGCTCAGGCCTCTGCCCATTAGATTTGTGTCAGGCTTGCAAAGACCTGGATATAAATGGGACGGGAAGAAATTGTGCAAAAAGTTGTGATCATCTTTGGTGGTCTCAGCGAGCCAATAAAAAGGATAATAAATTGATGGCTTCATGCAAAGGCCTGAAGGAGTTATGACACAGTGGGACACAGACAGAGACTAATGGTAATGTGAGAAATACTGTTTAGCTGGTACACAGAACCATGGGAATACAAGAAGGGCTGACTTGGGGAGTGGGAGAAAAATGTATTGCCATTACTATTGCTGAACTGAACAGGGGATTATGTATGAAAGTTTCCCTGGTAGAAGAAGCTGTATATAAGACCTAATAAGATGCAAGCACCAAGAAAGAGAGAGAGCAAAGTAACTGACACTGAAGAGAGAGAATCTAGGCCAAAGAGCATCATCAATGAGCCATGCAATCATAGCCAACAGAAATCTGAAAAGTTTTAGGCATATTTTAATGCCACTGAATGTTGACTTGGTTAGAAATTGACTATAGTAATCTAGTTGTAGTAACCCTGGAAATAAAGGGATACAACATGCAAGGAGAGAGATCATGATGATCATCGTCCTACATCTTAATAGTAAACGTTTGTTGTTTTTTAAGTTAAACATATTAAGCTCACTAACTTCCCCTCCTCCAATTAACTCCCTTATTTTTCCTCAAAGTAATCCCAGCTTCAGATTCCAATGTCTTATGCCTTCCTTCCCAACAGTCAACCCCTTTTCTCCACATAAATAGGGAGTTCACTCATAAAATTAGTGAATGAAATAAAAGAGATGATTTAGCCAACTCGTTTGTTGTAGGCTTTACAGAAGAAATTACTTCAAGAAGGATTTAAATAATTAAACAGTAATAGCTTTGTGGACCAGTTCTGGAAGAGAATTGTATAAATAAGGGAACAGCGTGGTAGGAGGCATGGAGGTGGTTGTGAGAAAGTGGACAAACGCGGTTTCAAAGCTTGCATCACTGATAGGGAGAAGGGATGAGGGACTCGGTACCATGTAACTAGAGAGGTTTGGATGAGTGGGTGAAGGCTGAGTTACAGTACATTGATGTCAGCCACAAAAGGCTTAAACCTGATGTAGTGGAGAAACGGAGGGGCATGGAGGTATTCAAATAAGTGGGTGATGATGTTTGCAACATAATAGACAAGGAAGATGATTTTAGCACCTATCTGTTTTATATGGTTTGGAAGTGGATGGAGTAAATTTTTCTGGGCGGGGAGAGGGCACTGAGTAAGATGTACAATTGCCATCAAGAGAGGAGACAGTGATTACCTGGGTGTTTGTGGCCTGTGGACAGGAGAGAATCAGTCAGATACCACAAATGTTTTGAAGGAGGAGGAGGTGAAATTTAGACCTCGCTGAGGTGTCAGAATGCAGGGGAGATGGAGAAGCCAAAGATGACCCCCATATCATAGACCTGACTGACAGAGAAGATGGCTGTGTGGTGGTGACAGAGAATCAGAAGCAGTATTGAGATATTTGGAGGAAAGATCATTAGTTCTGTTTCAGCTATGCATAGTTTAAATTGATGCCACAACATTCAGGATATGTCAGAGGGACAGACTCAGATGAATGGTTGGATCTTAATTTCAATTAATTCTTTTGGATCAGACATAAGTCAATGATTTCCTGATGATCTAAGACAGAGCCAAGTGTGAAAAGAATATCAAGTAAGAAAGACTTAATTATATTTATGGGGGAACAGATTATCAAAGCCAAGAGCCACCATGCAGCTCCAAATGGTGAATGCTGTCCTACTGAAAATTCATCCCAGTTGATATTCTTAAATACATTTGTGTTGGTTTTAAGTGGTTGTAATTGTGGATGATTTCATTTACACACAGAGTTGGACTTAGCAAGCATGTTTGGATGTTTTTTCTGAAAGATATGCTTTAGGAATTTCTTTGGGGAAGTTCTATTGCCTGTATTAGATTGAAGGTCAGACTAGATGATCACCGTGATCCCTTCTGGCCTTAGAATATATGAATCTATAAGAAGAGAGGTTTTTTCCCTACGGAATAAAGCCATGAAAACTTGTATTCTATACTGGAAAGAAATGATTATAAGGTTCCTCAATGAACGGTTTAACCTAAAATATCATTATAAAAACAAATACAAAATATAATTGTTTTTTAAAACCAATTGTTTTCCCTGAATCTGAACTAAAGTCCACTTACTTGCCAGCACAGATACAAGAATACAGCTGCAGCTCTCTCTAGATATAAATTAATGTTGAAATATAGTGATAAAGAGGAGTCCAATGGTTGTCTTAATATTTTGAAAGTGTGTTTGGGCTTAGTGCTCAAGGATGACCATTAGAAGCAAAAAAAAGGTTTTTACAAAGGATATAAGAGATGGAGAACTCAGTTTTATTTCAAACTCAGTGGATCATCATGGGTTTGAAAGCTTTAGTCACATTGAAAAATAAGTGCAGAGATAAAAATTTTATGGGGAAAAATAGTACTTTCAGAAGCGTTCAGAGTTGGCCCGACTCAGCTCCCATTGATGTCCATGGTTCAACTGCAGTGGGAGGAGAGTTGGGCAAATGCTGAGTGTTTTGACAGTCTTTCAGTGTGTATGTACTAATTTCAGACCACCCATTTTTACCTGCCTAGCAGCTATGTGTATGCGCATATGTGAAAGGATTTCTCCTTTTATTGGATAGTATATGCCTTCCCTTTGCGCTGTGTGTGTTTGTTTGTGTGTATGTTCTATTTAAATTGACTCACCCTTTGTCGAGTGTTAAGGCTGGAAGGAAGATAGAGATTTAAATAGTGAGTTATAAAAGGTTTATGAAATTGAACAACTTTTGAGACCCCTTCCTCCTCAAATAGTCTGCAGTTCTTGCCAGTCCACAGAAGAGAGCAACTTGTTGGAATGGTAGATTGATTCCTAAGTGAGCTCATTGATTTATTGTCATTTTAAATTTTTTACTCTAACCCTTTCTTTTCCAGGCTTGTTGGATCTACACTTTCCAGTGGCATAGAGTCTAGTTTCGTTACAGCTGAACTCTGCTGTTGCTAATCACTGCTCTAAAGCATATGTCAGTTCTTTAGCACTAATTAACTCCTTATATAGTTTCCCTTTCATAGTCCCATCTTTCCCTTTAACACCTAAGTAACATTCGCTATCCATGTGGACTACAACAGAGTGCACATTGTTGACTTTGTCAGTGAAGAGCTTTTTTCACTGAGATATGGTACCTGCCCAGAATCTGTAATCGGACTGATGATTTCTTCATCACAACAAATACTGTTGATTGAGTTTACATGTATGAGGAAGGGAAAGAAATCTGGTGGCTAGTGTGCAAAAGTATTATAGGGCTTTATGTTTCTCCCTCTAGTACTAGATGTTCAGCATGGTAAAGGCACTGGACTGGCATAGCTAAAGGTTAGGCTTAATTTGCTCTCTTTGACGTCCTCCATTTCTAGGGAAACCTCTCTTTTAAAAAGAGAATCATATGCTACGATCTGAGTGAGCCTGATACTCCCCACAGCTTCAATAGGTAAGTTGCTCTTTCAAATGTTGACCCATCCTTCCATCTTTGTCCTTCATATCTCACTTAAAAAAAAATCTTCCAGGGACTTTGACTTCAGCAAAGGCACTTTAGAGTCTTTTTCTAATGTCATTCTGAAGTTAAAAAATAATTTGACTTCAAGGGAGATGCTGCCTATTTTTTTAAAAAAAAAACCTTAATAGGATTAGTCATGGGAACTATTTTTAGCAAAAGTTCAACTTTATCCATGTATTTTAATGTGGGAAAAGTGTGTCCTTTTCCCTCTGCTTATGTTTGATGTATTCCAGCCCTCCTGCAAGTGTGTTTGAGTATCTTAGGGGCTCTGGAGTGGAGGAGAACTTCCTCTTGGATTCTCTCTGTTTTCTTTCGTGAAAATGACATTCCTAAGCTGTTTCACTTTCTGACAGGAAATGGAGCCTTGCCAAAAATGATTAAAGCCCAAGAAAGCATAACAGTTCCAAAGCTGCAGCAGTTCTTTAGGAGTCCTGAGTTTGACATTGTGTCAAACAAATGTGAAATATTGTTTAATAAATTTGAATAATACAGGGAAAGGGGAAAACGGTTCTTGGCTTATAATGCTGGGGCTCTTTATTAAGTCTGTAAAGTACTGCCTAGCTCTAATAAATTGAATTATATACTTGTGCATGGATAACACAGTTTAATATTGCAATATATACTACACACATGTACTCACCACATACAAATATAGGTATGCATACATGTGTCTATATATATGCAGATGTATACACAAACATATATATTTATAATTTGTAATTACTATTTACAAGGGCCCAATGTTTCTGTTTTATAGAAGAGATGTCCTAAATATTACTTATAAGATACAGCATGAAATGACAACTGTGTAAAACTGTTAATCTGTTTAATAAAATTGGAGTTTGTTAATGTTTAAAAATAACTTTTAATAAATGGCTTTTTCAAGGCTGGATTGTGCAATCCATGCTCACAGAGGTGAACACTTCCTCACCCCTTTGCCCCATTAATTTCACTGGGACCATTTGTGTCAATACCCAGCAGTGAGAGAGAGAGTTGCACACCTTAGCCCTATGGGCCTGATTCTGCCATCCTTGCTTATATTATGAGTAGTGCTTTACTCCTCCAGAAGTCCTAGTGATTTCAGTGTAAGAAAGGATAGGAGAGTTGAGCCATAGGACATTAATAAATATACCATAACAAGCTCCAAATAGTCCAGAAATTCCAGTATTGCCAGCTCTAAGTATTCGAACATCATGAGTCAATCTTCAGAATCATGGGATTTTTAAAAATGTTGTATTTTGGTTTATTTGCCTTTTGGTTTCTGAGTCTTTAAGATGCATTCAGTTTGGGTTTTCAAGTTTTCCTCTGTAACCACGATGGCTAGAAATGGCCTTCTCTTTTTTTACACTTTTTTTTAAAATGAAGGTTGAGATTCTCACATAATCCCACGATTCCAGGAACTGGAGTTTTAAGGAAGTATCAAATACATCAACAGTTGCAATAAAATAATGAGAGTTGGCAACACTGCCTGAGAACTGGGCAAGCTCCTATGTTGATTCCCATCAAGTTAAACTCTTCCTCCCTTGCATTATTTCTATCATAAAATATATCAAATGTTCAAAAAAACCTGAAGGTGGTAATTTCCAAGACAAAACATTCTTTAACTGAGAAGTGTTTCAAACAAAGCTACAGGAAATGTTAGTGTTTTTCACTTTTCATGCAGGACTGTAGTGTTGTTTGTTTAAATGGTGTCATTTTTATCAGTTTTTCCAATGACATTTGAGGGTTTGTGTTTGTAAAGTTGAATAGGGACTGGGTGTACTATCATTCAACGAGGAAAGTGATTCATGGCTACTTTTCAGACAAGCTAAATTGATCAGACAAGTCAGTCAATGTCATTGAGCACTATTTGTCACTTCATAAGCAGCTACAATCTGTTGTACTATAAATGCAGAAGGACCGTCGAATAAATCACATCAAACAGTGGGAGTAGATAGTATCCCTTCATCCATAATTGGTTTAGTCCTCTCCTGTCACATTAGTTCATTCCCCAAGATTCCAGTGTGGATTGACACTGACAAAGAAAGAGAATCCACTGTCAAAGATGTTAGAGAATATGTGTTACTGTACTGTATGTGTTAACAGATATCTATCATAATATTACATTATCATCAGACACAAATCAGACACACAAAACTTTACTATCTGGGTGTATTTATGACATGGGTAGCAGTCTCTCCTAGGTTAGAAGAAAAGCAGCTAATGCAAAAGAAAAGACTCTGATTTCTTGCAGTATGATAGATCAGAAACAGAATAAGTTAATCAGTAGTAGCAGTATTTATTACTTTATGTTCCACTGCTAATTTTCATTTAAAAAAGACTTTCTTGAGTTGTCCTTAATAGCATGCATTACAATGATAAGTGAATTTCAAACTTTTCTGCTGACCCCAAAACACTCTATTTTAACCAGAAATGTTCTAGTCCTATCAAAATAATTATATGTCAATATACAATATAAAGCACATTATTTATAGGGAGACAGATTATGATGCTATATATTAACATACATGTATAAGTAAATCCAATAATCTCAAATATTTGTACATGATTAAACTGTAAGCAGAGAATGAGGAATGGACAGTGGTCTTTTCTTTTGGATTTTGAATGGCAGTATGGTGAAATGGGTACAATCACAGCTAATGGTTTTTAATGTACAGACAAGTTTTTTATTGATTTGATTTTTGATTCTGTATGAAATTTGCATAAACTTTACTATTAAAGTGGGATAGAACAGAAGACTTTATTCTGGAGACGTGATTGGCAGTTTGTAGCTTGAATGTTAGATCATTGGCTCATTGAATTCTGGAGGAAAGCCATTCTGGAATGATCAGCCTGCCCAGTGAGAGACCACAAGCCTCTTTTTTTTATCAGAAAGGATGGATCACCTGTTCAATACTTGGTTACAGTAATATGCTTGTGGGGGGAAAATGTGAGTAAGTCTATCTTAATCACGTCTAAAAAGGCTGTAGTTTCATTTATGAAGGAAGGGGATGGATATATATGATAACAACAAGGGACTAGGAGTCAGGAGTCTTGAGTTCAGTTTTGGGCTATACCTCTGATTTGTTGGGGCAGGCGAGTCATTTAATGTTTCTCCGTGACTCAGTTTACCCATTTATAAAATGGCCATTATATTACCTTTCTGGAAGGTGGTTAGTGAGGCTTATTCCATTTTTGCAGAATTGAAGTCATCAAATGAAAGCTGCGAGGTAAAAGCTGGTTTGAATCAGTCCTGAGATCAAAGCACAAAGTATTGAAATCAAATGATTCTTGAAGGCTGAGAGTTTGTTAGTCTAGGATATGGTAATGATGACATTAAAAAGAAACTCCTGCACAACACAGGCCACAGAATCTCACCCACTCACTCCGGTATCAACCCCCTAACCTATGTCTGAGCTATTGACCCATTATACATAGAGGGAATTAGCTCATCAGAGTTGAAAACATCTGTCTCCTTCTGATGTAAGGGAAATTGGCATAAGACTACTCAGAAGCCTAAGTAACAGGTAAGCAAGAGAAATACTTTTCCCTGAACCGATCACAATCAGTTAATACTATTTTTCTCACCTTATTCTTATGAATGTAGTTGTTTTTAAATCAAACCAAATAGAAATGATGAAAAAAAAATCAAAATCAAATCAACACAGAACTGAGCAATATCCAAAGCAGGCAGCTTTCATGGGAGCACATGCATTGTCAACATATGATACTGAAAAGGTCAACAGTTAATTAAATAATCCATCACCTGAGGATAGAGAGCAGTTCTCAAGTCTGACAATCAATGACAGAAATATTAAAAGGTCAAAAAATGAGTTACTATATATTGTGTTTTGTTATTTAATGCATTATAAAGATGTGGCTTGAGTTGAGAAGCCTGGACATGAAGATAGGTAGGAAGAAATGCTAGTAGTAACTGCCCAAATATCCTCAGTTGTATACTGTTTAGAAATGCTACTTGCCAGCATGTCTGTCTGCTTCTGAAAATGATGGAGCTTGTTAGAAGTATGGGTAGGTGAAGAGATTTTATACCACTTTCTGCTGGTGAGTTTAGTGATACACTGTAAGGTTTGATTATGGATACAGAAAGCCAGTAGTAAAGGATTGAAGTTCTCTCAGGGACAACTTTTTTCCTGTGCTTTTAAAGACCTTTTTTAAAATAAACTGTGATGACTGTCCTAGAATCATAGACTTTAAGGTCAGAAAGGACCATTACAATCATCTAGTCTGATCTCCCGCACAACACAGGCCACAGAATCTCACCCACCCACTCCTGTATCAACCCCCTAACCTATGTCTGAGCTATTGAAGTCCTCAATGGTGAATCTGTATAGAGATGAGGATAGTGCTATCTCAGGACCTTATCTAAGCGGGATAAGAGACCTGCTGTGTCTGTTTTCAAAACTTGTTGAGATCAAGTCCTGCATGATTGGGTTAATTTCAGCATCTCCATTTAACTTCCCCTGTTTCTGTCCCTGTGGAAGATTAGGTATTTGGGCAGTGCTGCCACAATGTAACGGGATTTTGCTTCCAGTTTATGATGATTAATCATTGTATTAGGTGATGTAGGGTACTTTTTTGGCATTGGGGTGTTTTTATAAATTGTCTAAGTTAACTAAAGTAACTGTGGTGCCATAAATACTTTCTGCATTTTTCCTTAGCATCTTTGCCACAGAATATTGTAGTACTGTGCTTTAAATGCAGAAGCATTTTCTGTCCCTGCTTTAGAGGAAGCTACTATTTTGTATTGCAGTCCAAATACAGAATGTTAGTGAATCAATTAATTTCTCTCTCTCCCTTTCCTAGGGAGACATTATATTTGTTCTTTTGTTGTTTTCTTTCTCAAAAATAAATAATATGAACTGAAAACACATCTTTAGTTCTTTTTGTGTAGGGCAAAACACAACTGGGTCACCTTCATTGACTCATACATTTCCACATCCAGTTCAATTACAAAACACTACACTGAATTTCACTGTTCTGAAAGAATCTTGTGCATCTATCTCCTTATTCTTTTTCTCTCTGTGTAGCCTTCTTTTTATGCTATCACAGTGATTTCTAAATTTACTATTTTACTTGCCCTGCATTTTCTCTCTCTGTCCTTAATATATTGCCCGTCATGGGCAAGAAGTGAAAGAAGTCCACAATTTGTGTATTTACACTTATCCTCAATGTCAAAACGTGCCACTAAGACCCCAAATGGGGCCAGAATGGTCATATAGAAAGCTCTGTGTAATTTAATTAGGATAAATGACATTTAGAATCTCTGATTTAAATAGTTCAATGTGGGAGAGCATCCGGGTTACTATGAGGGACAATATCTGAAAAATGGATCCCTTCTTGTAATGAGAATATGGAACAATGGTAGCTTCATTTCCATTCTCTCCTTACTATTCAAGATGTAATAAATGTCGGCTTTTAATTAATATGCTTACTGGTTCTAAATTAGCAATGGCCCTTATTTTCCCTGACCCACACTCTATAGTTTTCCCTTCTTGTCTGGATGAGAGTCACTTTCCTGAATTCTGGAAAGTATATGATTATTTTCTCTCTCACTGTAAAGCTTTTTAAGAGACTTTGTATGAGACGCAATATAAAAATAAATTGAATTGAACTATGGCTTCACCTCCCCACTTTTTAGTGCAGAAACCTTTAGAGCAAAAACTGCAATACTATGACAAAGGACGAGATTAAGACTGTGTCAGGAAAAGAGGTGACACTGGATGACAGGCCCGACCCTGCATGAGTAGTTTGGTTGGTTTGCAGTTGGCTGTGTATTAATTAGATTTAAAGCATGCTTCTGACTGGGGAGAAACATTTTTGCATTTTTATTGGGAAATTTGTTTTAAGCCATGAGAAAGGTATTAGATGTTATCTACCCATAAACGTAAGTTTACCTGATGGTTGTAAAAACATCTGTTATGCTTTTACACAATGTCTCACGGTTCAGTAAAAGTCACTCTGTTGGTTTCTGGAAGGCTGGGGTTTGAAGCGCATAATCTTACTTGCAGAATCCACAATTGTAATAATCTGTCTTTTAAAATAAAACAAGCTTAGCTTAGGGTAATGATTTTTTTCCCTGTAGAAATATGATTTTATGTTTTACTATGCAGACTCAATAAATTACTTTAACAAATTACTCTTGGTGCACGCGAAGTGCTGTATTTTGACAATATCAGCCAACCTTTCCATTTGTTTAAGCAGGAAAAGTGGGGAGCCAAAATAAAGCTGCTGCAAAAGAACATCTCAAGAATGTTTATGAAACTCTGCTATAGCTACATTTATTAGGAGTTGAAGCACAGTCTTAATTTGTCATGCAGGATTCCAGGGGAGTGAATAATTTCTGAGTACATCTCTAAAAGCAGCACTTAATATTTTGTGGTAACAATTTGTTTGTAAACATGAAGCAAACTGTATAGGTTTCAATGTGACAAAAAGGTATCCAGGATTTGTCATCTCCTGGCAACAGCTGTTAGGTTTATTTTATAGTGTCTCATGGGGTTTCTCAGATAAATAAGCCGTTGATGGTAAGAATTAGCACCCTGAGGATCCCTGATAGGGCATACACAATGTTTAACTGCAGCTAACTGTTTGTCTGGGATTTGAATTCCAGCGTATAAGCTTCTTCTTGTTCTCCTACTCGCCCCATTGGTATATTATTGTGTCAAGTTCATAGAAGCCTAGATTCAAAAGTTAAGTGTCTTTCAAGATTATGTCCAAGCTCTCCGTGATGGCTCTAGGAACCAATAGAAACATGGGAAATTTTTCCTCATGCATACCATCACAAGAGCCACATGTCTGGGGTTACTGGAAAGATGAAGGAAATTGAGGGAAGCTGAACAAGATATATGAGGGCAAATGGTAGTACCAAGCCCATTGAAATCACAGAAGTTTTAAAATATCTGGAGTTCGTAATACAAGCAAAACTCCCAAGCAAGTCAACGGGAATTTTGTTTCTGGAGAGAACGAAGGATCATGAGCCAAATGATAACAGACAGCCATGCTATTGTCTGGATATAACAACCCTAACAGCAAGAATCTTTCAAAGTGACAGACATACCAAACCTGCGGGGAAAAAACACAGAAATTGAGCTTGTTTTTGGCTTAATCGGCTTGTGAGTTGCTTGTTGACTAGTTTTTAGCTTGTTGTCTGTTTGGCTTGAAGCTTGTTGCTGCTTTCCCCACCCCTTCCCCCAGTTCCCAGCAAGCAGGGGCAAGGAAGGAGAGAGTCAGGGGTGCACAGCAGGCCCACCACAGTCTTGGACAGCACGCCAGGGGATCTAGTCACATAGAGTGTTGGGGTTCTTAGGGACTGGCTTGTTTTGGCCTTGTTTTGAAATGGGATTAGCTTGATTTTTGGCTTATTGTGAAAGTCGAGATACTTATTTACCACATGAAAGTTGGCAACTGTGCAAAGTGACTATCCCCTCATATGAGGGAAAGAATGAAATTGAAATAAAGAAAGATTTGTACAAAAGACAGAGTTCACCTGCCTTACAAATCTCAAGCAATAGATTTGGGAGAATGAAATTCACTAACTCAGTCTCTGATCTACAGGGGGGATAACAGCTCCACTGCCTCTATCTGACTGCTATTCTGTCCCTAGGTTTCCCCGGTACAGGCCCTAAGGCCCCAGTTTATCAACGTACATGAACATGTCTTAGTTTCAAGCAAATGCATCAAATAAGTCAATAGTTCCATAGACCAATATAGTAGGTGGAGCCTGCAGTCATGGCACATGTTGGTACTAATGACTCAGGGAGGATGTGATGAGGTTTACAAACCCCACGCTAAGGCTAATGCAGGGGGTCACTAGTGGGTTGCCTCCATCAGTCCTACAACTTTGGGGGTTTGGAATAAAGGATTATGATCAAACAGCAGCAATGCCCAAAACAGAGACTTTGGATGGGGTAGGAAGTGGTCTGGGGGGTCGTGAGCAGGAGGTGGGCAAAGCATTCCACCCTGTCACACTTTCAGGACCCTGGGCTGGAAACTGGTGGAGCAGGAGGGCCTAACTCCCCCTACCTACCCCAGTTGCCCCTACACCTATTCTTGCGATGCTCATGACCAGGGGTTTACCAGCAAGGAATCTGTCCCTGGTCAACCTCATTCAGGGGTCCCAGGCACACTGGGCAAAAAAGCTGGTGCAGCAGGCCCTGACTACTAGACCTGCTGAACTGGAAACCCTGCTACAGAGGGAATAAACCAGTTTCCAACAATAGCGGTTAGGAAGAAATTCTGTGGGCTGGCTATTACTTAATTATCCATTATGGGGTTTCTTACACTGTCATCTAAAAACCTGCTACTGGCCATTCTTGGAGGGATACTGAAATAGATGGACCACTGATCTGAAACAGTACGTCCATTACTACGGCCCAGACTCTCAAAGGTATTTGGAAGTTATGCACCTAAATATGTTTGAGGATCTGGGCCAATATTCCTATACTCACCAAATCTGATTATATATACAAGTTAGAAAAAGGCAGGAAAATGATCATGAAACCCAGAATAGAACCCAAACAAAAAACCGAGTCCCCTACCGTTCCACACCCAACTTTTCAGAATCCCAGTTGGCGAATTCTGATCCAGATAGTATTCTAAAGTATAATTTTAAAGAAGAGGGGAGTTTGTTTGCTGGGCTACTACTACTTAAATCCTCACATCTCCTTTATAAACCTAGGATAATTAATATAAGCAGAGACTTTTTTGTTATAGATGCTCAAGTATAATGACTGCTATTATTGCAACTTGCAGGGACAAAGATATATGATATTGAATGATATGGCAAGGAAAAATAAATATGTTTCATTTCTTCATTAGATACTGTTTATTTATGGCACAATATATATCTACCTCCACTGTACCATTAAAGTTTTGACTGCTTTTTAACTACAAAATTTGATATTGTTGTGGCAGCTGCACTACTGAAATGATTGCTATAGTACAGCTGTTATCAAAGAGTAAGATTTATAGCTACTCTACATGGTGTAAAGATATGTGCATATTTACTTTGTGTTTTACTACTTGTGTTCTACATTTAATGACACAAGGTGAGATGAAATAGTGAAATAATAAATTCCTTTGCTGCTGCAAAAACAAATAGCTCAATTTGTTTAAAAAATTGATATTTAATTTTCTATTCTACTAACAATAAAATGACTTGGTCTGCTCCGTCTCTTCTCTTTATTTAAAAATGTCTATCCCAGTAGAGATCTTAATGTAAGACTAGTTTTGTTTTTATTTTCCAGAGGAATACTCTGGAACTGAAGGAAAAGTCACATGCTTGATTGAAACATGTCAAACTGTGTTATATCGGGGTAAATCAATAGTTTAACTCATAACTGGACTATCAGCCAGCATTGAAGGGTATGTCCCCACTCTTCCACCAGAACAACTGGTGCTGTTTCAGAAAGATTATTAAATGTGTGGGTGGCGAGAATACTGGCACTCTAGTTATCCAGGATGAAATCTGCATGCTGCAGAATTCTGTTATGGCTATCTGTGCTCCTACATAGGTGCAGGCATTGGGAGTCTAGGGTGGTCCCAACAGATCCCTAACTATATGGCTCTGCTAGCTCATCTCATCCAGGTAGCTGGGCACACTCATTCCTGGGGATGCTGAGGCCTTCCAGCAGTTGCCTCTGAACAGCTATGCTGCCAGTCATTCTTACCTCCACCCTGACTTGGCTAATTTCATCAGTGCTCATACTACTTACATAGACTGTATGTTGAGCTCTAGACTTGGATCCCATAAGATGTAAACTTTAGGGCAATTGGATAATGCAAAGGATTTCTGATGAGATATAGAGCTTTCACTTTTGGCCACCATTTCAAATCCAATCTATGTAATTAGCCAATGTGATGTGAATTGAAGATCTGTTCAGTTCTTAACCAATAGGTTTCAACATCACAAAAATCACCCTTGCAGTTGGCGCTAATTGAATGGGTCTAGAAGCAGAATTAGTCTCTCATTCCTTGAGGTGGCTCCTCTGGGCCATGGTTGAGGTGCTTTGGTAGAAATATGTGAGGAAGCTTGAATGGCTGCAGCCAGATGTACCTCTCCTGTGGATAGAGAAGTTTAATCTCCAGTGCTGTCCAAATCTCTGCATTGATTTAAAAATAAATTTTTAGACAAGTAACGAATGATGGTAGCTGAAAATCTAAATTCTTTCTTATTGCGTTCAGTGATTTATATGTCTCATTGGTGTTGGGTCCAATGGCATCCACACTGGCTTCAATGAACTGATGTTCATTGAATTTGGTTCAGAATTTGGTCCTTCCTTCATAATGTCAGAATGCTATCCTCTGAGAGTGGGCAATGTTCAGCTATAGATTTCTTAATTTGTCTGAGCATTGAGTATATTGTATTTTTCTTTCCTTTGTGTCTGTTATTTTGGTATTGATTAAAATGTTGTGGATGTAAAATTTTACTTATCTTTGTTTTAATTTTTTTTCTTTCTTTTGACAAGAATGTTGCCTATGGATTATTTTAATCCATATAAATGCTCATCTTTAGGTACCTTATAAATATTTTAAATACATAAAGAGAAAGAGGAATAGAAATGTTGTGAAAACAGGCTTTCCCATGAGGTTTTTTTCTCTTCCTTGTTTTTCTCATGTCATAAATCCAAGATTAGACCTTTGTCTTGATATTTTGGTATTTCTTTTTCTGGCACAGAAGTAAGAAATTCAATGGGGTATGACAAATTTAAAAAAAATGTGAAAAAAACTTTTTCACATCTTATGAATGATTTGGCTTGAGGTTAGGTTTGAGGTTTCAACAGAGCTTTAGGCCTCCTTCTGTTTTACCCAGGATGGACCATTGTCCCTACCATCAACTTCTTCTGCCTTGGCATGATGACTTGTAAAATTTGTTTAAGTGATTAATTCCTGTCAGAACTTTGACCAATAACTTGGTTGATTGCCAGAATCCGTAAGCACACACTGCATACAGAACTTACAGGTTCAGTGAATATGTAAATTTCTGCTAATTAGGCAAACAAGTAACCAATAAAGCAGAGCTTGTAAGCCAGCTAACATCAGGTAGTGTAAATGCAATAATTAATAAACAGTTCAGAACAGATTTGGCTGTGTCTGAGGGAGAAGGACAGGAATACTTAAAAAGACCCTCATATATTTGAATTATTTGTGAGTGTGGGGGAATAGAGTAGGAGATTAATATAGTATATTAGTGATTCTGCTTGTTCTTCAGGGGTTGGATTCAATTCCCACTGAAGCCTATGAAAGTCTTTCCATTGACTTTGATACTGCAGGAGTGAGCCCCAGAAAATAGGGGTGGAAAAAATTATTTTTTATACTGTGCGTGATCTATAGTTACTTCCTTTCAACTCCCAGTCATAGTTATGTCACTTCAGGAAATCATGGGACACTCGTATCTAAAACTGTAGGCCCTGATCCAGCAAGTTATCTAGAGAGGCTATGTCATGTCATAAGTTGACTTCAGTGGGCCTCTAAATGGATGCAGCATCTTCCAAAGCAAAGTAACTTGTAGGAGCAGGACAATAATTTTCTGTGTTTTACCCTACTTCCTTCTCTTCCTCCCAAGCCTACTGGAGATTACCATTGATCAACTTTGCACTTATTGAATAACTGCATTATAAGCATAGGCTTTCCAGCTAGTCAAGAACAATTTTCCTGTTGTCAGCCTATATAACTTTCACTCGTTTAGTCTTTATCCCCAAGAAAACACTCCGATGATAATGTTTGTCTCTCCATTTAACCCAAATAGAACTACATGACTGGAAATGTTCCATTGTTTGGTTCAATGACTAGAAGACAACAGGAATGTTAACACTATAAAATCATGGGTATATTCTCCCAATATCTGAAGTCTAGCCTGCTTAAACTTCAGGGGACAGAAATGAGAAGCAGTGCTACTACTATAAAGACTTTTTACATGGCCTATTGAGTCAATGAAACAAGACAGAACTAGGAAAACCAAAAAAAGACAATAAATAAGTAGCAGACATCAATACACTAAACTAACATTAGCACTGAAATAATAATGCCACGAAGGCAAGGAAAATTTGAATCAAAGCTACAAAAATATTTTTATTTCAGTTCCCTTGTGGCTAGTCTTTACAAGACACATGGCCCTTAGCACTTTATGAGAAGAGTCCAAGATACTAGGCTATGTTACAAACTTTGGGAACTTCTTTAAGAAAATATTGTAACACTCTACTAAATGTGATCTAATCCAGAAGCCTGGGACTCGGCTGGAGAATTAGGTCTTTATATAGCAAACACTTGCACACATGCTTAACTTGAAGCATATGAGTCATCCCAGTGGCATCAGTGCTACTCAAGTGCTATTAATTAATAATGTGCTTCCAGAATTAGGTAATTAATGAATTAGTAGGAGGTTCTTTGGGACTGGGTCTGTCTTTTTATTCTGTGTTTGTGCAGCACCTAGCACAGTGAGGTCCTGCTCCATGGCTTGGGCTTTCATATGCTATGATGATAACAAATAATAATAATTACTCTGTGACAGGAATGGTGAGTGCTGTTAATCAATGTGACCATTCTTTTAAGGCTGAACAAAGGACCAGCTTTTGTAACCCCGATTGATGATGGTTAATAATCAGGCTTTGTGTTGTTGGTTAGCATTAGTATTTTCTGAAGATGTTTTTATCTGTTGTTTGCTCTGTCTTTTTCACTCTCATTTTTCTAGTGGGGAAAAAAAATGGACACATCAGGTGATGTGAAAGTACGTATAGGAGTAGCACTGTTTCTGGTTTCTGTCTGCTGACGTTTCAACAATATAGACTTAATTGATGGCTACGGTTTAATATTATTAACATTATTGTTGTCTTCTAGTTACTGAAAAAACTTTCCAGCATCAGCAGAAATGAGGATGGCCAGTCATTGAAGTCCCTGGGACTACTTGCGTGAGTTAGTGCTACTGAGCACAATGCACAATTTCGCACTTAGAGCCAGATTTTCAAAAGAGCTCAGCTCCCATTTGGGCACCAAAATAAGGGCCAGACTTTTCAGAGGCACTTAACACCCAGCAGCTCCTATTTGGAAGCTGATGGCCAGATTTTTTAAATAGCTGAACACCCAAAGTGCACCCAGTGCACTGAGTGTTTTGGAAATTTAGTGATTTATTTTAGGGCCTAGGTGGGAATTGAGCAGCAGTGTTCAGTGCAGGGATGTTCCTCAGTGCGGCAATGCACTTCAGTACATGGAAGAACAACATTTTTAACTTGCAATGTGCAAAGAACACGTGGGGGTGGTGTGGGAGTGGTTTGGGATATATATTTTTTGTAGTGTGCAGCATTGGACAATGACATGGGAATACCTGATAAAGTAAACATCATCATGCATAATCTGCAAGAGACTGAGGTATGAGTGTTGTAGCAGCCTCTCCATAAATATACTATAGCATTACATTATTTTATAGCCAGGGCCCAAATACTATATTTACACTATCGTAATATTCTGGCCCAATGTTTTTGTAAGGGAACTAATTCAAAATTGCTTTCTTCTGTGGGTTTGTAGCAACTTTTTTGAGTTTCCATTTCTTGATGTGTTTAACTTGTCCATTTATTAAGCCAAACAGTAATAGGATATGTGTCAACATTTTGTTTAGTTTGATGTTATAACAAGGGCTGTCAATATATTCCTTGAAAATATTTTGTCACTCTAATGGCAACATACTGGGCACTTCAAAAACTAAGCTGCACCACCATAGTGGTTCTCTCTCTAGATTGGCATTGAAAATTGTTTTGCTGTTTTAATTGCATCATAATGACAAAGTTGCAGTCTTCACTGAGCTGAATTGAAACTATTTCCCCATAGTAACTATATCCAAATGAGTGCCCACGGGCATACCTTGAAAGAGTCTACTTTTGCAATGTGATCATACCATATTAACTATCTTAAATCCATACCCTCATGAAAGTTATGAAAAAATGCACACCTATTGATAATTTGCCAGTTACTGTATGTGTGTGCATGTACATGAATGTATGCATGTATTATGTGTGTAATAGGATATAGGGCCCACCCGCAAGCCAGTTAAATCCATCAGGGATCCTAGGAGGCCAGGACTCCCATATCTCACTGGGTATCCAGCAGGTCCTCCTCCTCCTCATTAAGGTTTCTGTAGCTAGAGGCTGCCCTTATGACCCCATTCCACCTTAACAAGAGAATCCTGCAGTTACTGAATAGCCTTTTAGCCCTATAGGGCTAGTTGAAGAAAGATAATATGCATTTCCTAGCCACCCTCTCTCCACTCTCCTGCTCACGCTTCCCCTCATACATCCCCTTCTTCCACTGGGCTTGGGAAAGCAGGTGTTCTGTCACATAGATAGCTACGTCCTCTTTTCATACGTAAGGGGGAGAGCTATATTTGGAAGATTCATTTTTCAGGTCTTGATAGAATGATCAAGCACTTTCTTATTTCAAACCTTTCTGTCCAGTATAATGCAAGTCAGAGAGCCACATTTCTTAATTTTCCAAGTTACCCAGTTTGTTTACTTGATTGTTAGTGGGAGATTTTGCACCTACCTGCCATTTATGTCTTTTGAAAATCTCCCCCTAATTGTCTAAAATCTCCATACAGATAGAGGACTCCTATAACTATTACCTTCCTTCACTACCACCCAAAACAAACAAATCACAACCTCCAGATCCTATATGTAACTTCTCAATTGGCAGGAAAATAGATCCCTGATAAGTGACGGTATCTGACTAACACAAGATACTGTTTGCTGACCTTTCTTGGCTCTAAATATTTTTAAAAAATTGCTCATGTCAGCTGCTCGATCTTTTGTTCAATGACCAATAAGTTGCGTGGTTTGTATTTGGAACTAATTTAAGATTTCAGATGTGTTCAGTACTGCTGGAAGTACGTGTCAGTCGTCATTATTTAATCTTCAACCACATGCAAATGGCTCAATTCTTGTCACACAAATGCTAGAGGGAAAACTCCTCAAAGTTTTATAGCTGTGCTGCTGATTACATCCCAGCAGCCAACTTTATGTAAAACAAACAACTTTATTATGTGAATTACTTATTTTATTTATACCAAAGCAATATAAACAATTCTATATAAATACATATATTTACTGAATATTCCATACATTGTTTCATTCCAAAGCTTTGGAATGAATCTAATTTGAAATAAAATTGTTTCTGTGTTTAGTCAGAATGTTTGCACAATCTCTGTTATGCCAAGTGTAGAAAATGTGGGAATTAGAATCTGAAGGAAGGTACAGAGAAGAATTTATCTTGGCAGAAGTATTAATTCACTTCAGGTTTACCATGCACTGTATCTTTTGTGTTTTCATGACATAGTTTGATATAAACCTAGACTAGACACTGTGTGTAATTTAAAAGACCTTGATAAATATAAAGGTATAACCTAATTCTTCAGGTCATATCTTGTCAAAATCTCTCTCACATTTAAGTACCTGCCCTTTAAAAACTTTAACTATTACTGAATGCTCATTTTTCAACTATTTTGTCTAAAATTAACATTTCAAGAGAAAAAATGACACATACTTTTTCTGAAATCCCCAAGCTTTAAAGATCTTCAGTAAGCACAAAATTGTCACCAATATAAAACTAACTTCTCATACTAGAGTCATTTTTATAACCGATTTTAGTACCAAATGATCACAATTGATAGTTTATCAAATTGTTGACATTTTACTTATGATAATATAGTCCAGATAAATGCTGGGGATTGAAAAATTATCACACTTACTACCATACAAATCACTTAAAATTATTGTCATCAGGATCCTAGCAATGTTTTTGTACAAATATTGAATATCATTTGATTAAGATAATGAGACCTTAGTATTCTAAATCTGGCTTTGCGAGTTTGTTAAAAATTTTGTTTCATTCTTGTAAGACTGATTTCATGTTCTTCTCTGTTTTAATACCCTCAAGTGGCCTACCAGCTTTCCTTAGGTTCTTCCCACTGTTCCACAACTGAAGTGAAATGGAGTTAGATAAATGTACAGACAAACCCTAGAATCACCCAGGTGGTCATTAGTAACCCATCAGAAAAACTAAGAGCTAGGTCAACAGTGAAGACAAATGGGACTTAAGCACCTGCTTTAAAGTTAAGCAGGAGTTTAAATAGTATCCTGGTAGTGCATCTCCATGGGACTTCAATGGTAATTATTCAAAAGTAGGGACTGCAGGATCTGGCACTGGGGCAAATCCGGTTCTTACTTCCATGCCAGCATTGTAACTGGTGTAGTTTCACTAACTGTGAGGATAAAGGGGGTGGTCGCATGACAAAAGAAGCAGGAGTTTGGATGTGAAGATTGTGCTTTGTAAGGGAGGGACAGGCTTTACAGTAGTCTTGGGTATATATATATGAGTGAGGTTGGGGTCAGACCTAGAAGAAGCACCATTATGTGTATGCTCTGGTTTACTTCCTCCAAGTGGTTGGTCTGTTGGGGATGGTGGGAAAATTGGGAGATCCTGCTGGATTCTCTACAAGTAAATGGGTCCAACCGTGCAACCTTTACTCTCACCAAAGAACAGTTATTTACCAGTGTGAGTATGTGGTATGTTATCAGGCCCAAAATGTTTGGGAACTGGCACTGAAAAAGGCTTAAAAATATTTGATGCGATATTTTTTTTTCTAAACTGTGATTGCAATTGAAACCAGCTGCAAACAGATATTACTTTTTGCAGTACTGTAATTATTATAATCTTTCACATTTATCTAGCCCTGTTCATCCCAGAGGAGGCCACTAACAAAGTTTTATATATATGCAGAACCTCTGAAGTGTAGCCATCTCTGAGTTGGAGAGCAGCAGCCAATGCTTGCATAAGATGCTGTGTGACAGTTTGGCTTAGGGTACAAAAATTTCATAGAATCTACCATGTCCTTGCAGAACAGACGGGACTTGGGGCTTTGAGGTGTCACTCAAATGACAGGCTGTATATAATGCATATAGCTTTATACCACAACATAATTTTTATGTGCTTAGACAGTGAACAGCAAGTGGGGTTGATGGCATATAGTATATTAAGAAAGAGAAACCCCAGGTTAAAAAAAAGTGTTCATTCATTAAATGATGTAAATTAAAATACTCTGTCAATATGATAACACATTAACGACATCTTTGCAATATCATGTTCTGCACCATAGTTCAATCATATCACTTTTGTGGAAGAATTACAGATAAGGTTCAAGGAAAAATTGCTGTTGAAATGCTATTTTTTGTAAGTTAAGAATCATTGTTGCTAGCCAGGAACCCTTACAAACACATAAGCACAAGAATAACCATAATAAATCATGAGAATTTATATTACAATTTATAATTCAGAGGAAGCAGCATCAGGGGTTATACTTCAGATACACTTCATATTACTCAAACTATAATTATTTTCATTAAAATCTAAAACTGCTTACAGCTGATTTACTCTAAACACACAGCATCATGCATTTAACAATGTACATAACAGGGCCACAAGTGTTCAAAATAACTAAAGTCAAGTGCAAAATAGCAGCACTTGATTTATACTTTTTAATTATATATCTTTGTAGATACAATCAATGTACTTTTGTGTGCATTTAATATATTCCTTCTTAGTGAAACATCTGACTGGTTTATTCAATCACCATCCTGTTGATTAAAAGTAAATGTCAAAATAAACTTGTGAAAATGCTGTCAGGTGCTTGTAAACACAGCCTCTCTAATGGTTTGTGCATGTCAAGAGGGCAGACTTTGTTTTAGAAGGAGGAAGAAAGTGCTTCAGTAGTTCACAAGAAGGAGAGTGAACGGATGATGAAGAGTTTGAATATTCTTGAGAGAGAGAGTAATGACATATAACACCACTTTACCTTTTTCTAGTGCCTTTCCTCTAATGATCTCAAAGAGTTCTGTACACATTAATTAATGAAACCTCCCAACACCCCTGCAAGCTAAGTAAGTGATATAGAAAGTTCACCTTACCCATTACGGTGGGAAAATGTAACAGCTCTTTAGATGCCTGATCCAAATCTCATTGAAATTAGTAGAATCTTTGCACTGAATTCAGTGGGCTTTGGAACAGACACTGACTGTGCACATCAACAGTGCATAATAGTTTTAGACCATCAGACTGGATCTGATTACTTCATTCCTCCAGTTTATGGCAGTGAAACACCATTGAAATCACCAAGGTAGTGCACTTGTTAAATTGCTGTAACGCATTAAGTGACAAAGAGTCCTGTGGCACCATATAGCCCTGGTCTACACTACGAGTTTGGGTCGAATTTAGCAGCGTTAGATCGATTTAACCCTGCACCCATCCACACAACGAAGCCATTATTTTCGACTTAAAGGGCTGTTAAAATCGATTTCTGTACTCCTCCCCCGATGAGGGGATTAGTGCTGAAATTGACCTTGCTGGGTCAAATTTAGGGTAGTATGGAGTAGTGTGGTCGCAATTTGATGGTATTGGCCTCCGAGAGCTATCCCAGAGTGCTCCATTGCGACCACTCTGGACAGCGCTCTCAACTCAGATGCACTGGCCAAGTAGACAGGAAAAGGCCCACAAACTTTTGAATCTCATTTCCTGTTTGGCCAGCGTGGTGATCTGCAGGTGAGTGCAGATCTCATCAGCAGAGGTGACCATGATGGAGCCCCAGAATCGCAAAAGTGCCCCAGCATGGACCGAACGGGAGGTACGGGATCTGATCGCTTTATGGGGAGACAAATCCGTGCTATCAGAACTCCGTTCAAAAAGCTGAAATGCCCAAACATTTGAAAAAAATCTCAAAGGGCATGAAGGACAGAGGATATAGCAAGGACGCGCAGCAGTGCCACGTGAAATTTAAAGAGCTGAGACAAGCCTACCAAAAAACCAGAGGGGCAAATGACAGCTCTGGGTCAGAGCCCCAGACATGCTGCTCCTATGATGAGCTGCATGCCATTCTAGGTGGTGCAGCCACCACTACCCCATCCCTGTGCTTTGACTCCATCAATGGAGTAGCAAGCAACAGGGATGTGGGTTTTCGGGACGAGGAAGATAGCTCACAGCAAGAAAGTGGAGAAAACATTTTCCCGAACAGCCAGGAACTGTTTCTCACCCTGGACCTGGAGTCAGTACCCCCCGAACCCACCTCTGGTGAATGTACCTTTGTAAATATTATACATGGTTTAAAGCAAGTGTGTTTAATGATGCATTTGCCCTGGCATTCATGGCCAGTACAGCTACTGGAAAAGTCTGCTAACATGACTGGGGATGGAGCGGTAATCCTCTAGGGACATCTCCATAAAGCTCTCCTTGATGTACTCCCAAAGCCTTTGCAAAAGGTTTCTGGGAAGGGCAGCCCTATTCCGTCCTCCATGGTAGGACACTTTACCACGCCAGGCCAGTAGTACGTAGTCTGGAATCATGGCATAACAAAGCCTGGCAGCGTATGGTCCTTGTGTTTGCTAGCATTCAAACAACATCTGTTCTTTATCTCGCTGTGTTATCCTAGGAGAATGATATCATTCCTGGTCACCCAGTTGAAATAGGGTGATTTTTATTAAGGGGACATTCAGAGGTGCCTGTTCCTGCTGGGCTGTTTGCCTGTGGCTGAACAGCAATGTTCCCCGCTGTTAGCCGTGGTAGGGGAAGGGGTGAAGCGATCATCCCAGAGAATTGGGGGTGTGTGTGGGAGGAGGGGGGGTTAGTTGGGTTTGTGCAGCATGTTAACCTGAAAACTGCAGCCCCTCTGTAGTGAGGTGGTGTGGCTCCCCTCCAGCCCAGAGCAGGAAGAGCCCAGCCGGAGTCCAGAGTGGGCGGAATTAAAGAGCTCTGAGCTCGCCCTTCAAAGGATCGGGCGCCGACCCGGAGCTATAAAGGCCGGCCATTACAGCTCAGTCAGGCCCCAGCAACCGGAGCGAGCCGATGTCCCTCAGGGAGCTCGAGACTGGGAAACTCCTGCAACTCAGGGCAGTCACCCAGACTGGCTTGAGCTCCCCCACACCCGCTACCCGGAGGAGCCATCGGAGCTACCCTGGGCCGACTATCCGGAGGAGTTGCCGGACTTACCACCCAGGCCCAGCCGCAATGAGCCCATGTTCCTGGACCTTTCAGAGGCCGATGTCAGGACCCAGGAAGGCCCGAGGGGGAGTACGGAAGTAGCCCGGGGGCAGCCGACCCCAGTCTGGCTGCAGCCTTACCGGAACCTATGTCAGTGTGTTGCAGCCAGGATCCCCACTGACTGAGCAGCGGATCGTTAGTCGCTGCTAGGGCCCCGGGCTGGGACGCAGTGGAGTGGGAGGGCCTGTGTCCCCCCTGCCACCCATTCTGGGATGGCAGACTCTCCCTCTCCCTGGCCTGAAAGGACCTTAACTGTTGTTGTTGTCCAGCTCTGCCCAAGGGCCTGAGCTTCCTGACTCAGTGTTTGTTGCCCGGCCCTGACCTAGGGCCAGACTCATAGCGGTTATTACGTCTCAGCCCTGCCAAAGGACCTGAGCCCCTTGCCCCCACAGGGCAGGCGATTGCCGTGAGGACTGCCGGGCTATGTCTTGGACCCACCGGTGTGTAGTGAGCCGGTGTAGCTCCCCTCCCCCCCGGAGAGGGTCGAGCCCCGGCTGCACTCGTGTACACGTGATACTAGAAGTGGGGATACCACGTGATACCTGTGAGAAGGGGCCGGAGGGGAAGATCCATCCTAGAGAACCATGGAGATGGAGCGCTTGTTTCAGCTGCTGGCAGAGAACCAGGACCGGCAGCAGACTGCCCAGCTGCAGCAGCAGCAGCAGCAGGCAGCTGCCCAGCTCCAACAGCAGCAACAGCGGGATGCCACCCAACTCCAGCAGCAGCAGCATGCTGCCAGCTCAAGCAGCAGCAGCAGCAGCTTATTCAGCAGCTCGGAGTCCAGCTGCAGCAGCTTGTGACCGCATTACCGCACCCCGTAGAACCGTCGGCAGGGGATGGCACTGGGGAACCACGCTTTGCCTCCCCAGTGCGACTAACAAAGATGGGCCCCGACGGTGACCCTGATGCATTCTTGGTAACATTCAAATGAGTGGCCCTCATCGCTAGGTGGCCCCGGGACCAATGGGCCACCCTTCTGGCCCCGTACCTGACCGGGACTGCCCAGGCAACATACTGGGGGCTGGCGACGGAAGAACCCGGGATTATGGCCGAGTAAAGGCCACGATCTTGGATGCCCTGGATGTCAGCCCCGAGACTTTTTGGCAGCAGTTCCAGAGCCAGACATATCCCTCGGGAGCCTAACCTCGGCTGTTGGCCCAAGCCCTGAAGGAGGCGTGTCGGTGATGGCTACAGTCAGAAGCGAGGATGGCAGAGGAGGTCACCGAACAAGTCGTCCTGAAACAGTTTGTGCACACCCTCTTGGCCTGAGAATGGGCCTGGGTGCTCCGCCACTGGCCCGCAACGTTGGCCACGGCCGTCTCGCTAATGGAGGACTTTCTCCGGCCTCCAAATCCCGGACCCGAACGCCCTGACAGAAAGGGAGACGCAACGACTGGGCCGTGAAACCCCGGCCGTGGGCAGGACGCCCGCCCGGGGCCTCGGTTCTGGCACCCGGATCCGGCCCCTCGGTCTGGAACGGCACCCTCTGGGCCGGGGCCTGCGAGGGCCCATTGGAGTCCCCTCAGAAGTCCAAGGGGAGCCCCTCCGGGGGTGACCGCCATGAGCTCGGACCCTGTTTCTGTTGTGGGCAGACTGGACACCTGCAGTGGGATTGCACAGAAATGGACTGCAGCTTCGGGCAGGTCTGTGCAAGGGACACCCAGGCTCGGCTACCACAGGCCTCCAAGATCACGGTCCCGGTAGTCGTCGCGGACCAGGCCACCCAGGCTTTGATTGACTCTGCCTGTGGCCAGATGTTAATCCGCCAGGCCTTGGGACCTCCGGCAGACCCCCGCCTGGGAACGATACACTTGCAATGCATCCATGAGGACGTCCGGCCCTACTCTAGTGCTTGCGTCCCATTGACGGTAGCTGGCGTCACCCGATGATTCGTGGTTGGCTTAGCCCCTTGACTGGCATACCCGGTGATCCTGGGGTGGGACTGGCCCGCATTCGAGGAGGTCCTCCGGGCGACACCGGCGCTGGAGGGAGAGCGCCAGGAGGCCCTGCCGGACAAAGTGGATGGGACCCCGGGGAACGAAGCGGAGAACGAGGAAACCGATAATCCTTGACTGGAGCCCACGGTTGAACCCCTCCTTCATACTGATTTTTGTTGGGACCAGAGGGCTGATCCTACTCTTAGCCAGGCCTATGAACAGCTTGCGGCAGTCGATGGAACCATCATCGACCCCCAGCGCGCAACCCAGTGGCCCCACTTTGAACTGCACTGGACCGTCTCTACCGGATTGACCATGATGCCTGCACGCAGGAACCCCAAACACAGCTGCTGGTGCCGCAGTGCCACCAGCGGGCCATGATGAAGCTGGCCCACGACATCCCTGCGACCGGGCATCTGGGCCATAAGAAGACCCTCGCTCAGATCTTGACGCGGTTCTTTTGGCCCAGTATTTACCAAGAGGTGAAGAACTACTGTAACTCCTGCCCGGAGTGCCAGTTAGCCGCCCCGCCACGAGTGCCCAAGACGCCCCTGGTCCCCATGCCTATAATAGAGATGCCGTTTGAATGGGTGGCCATGAACCTGGTAGGCCCGCTCCCAAAAAGTGCTTCTGGTTTGCAGTATATCCTGGTCATCGTGGATTATGCCACCCGTTTCCCCGAGGCCATTCCATTGCGGAGTACCACAGCCTGGACCATCGTGGGGGAACTGGTGAAGGTCTTTGCTCGAGTGGATTTGCCCTGGGAGATCCTAAAAGATCAAGACACTAATTTTACCTTCCGGTTGCTACAGCAGGTCTGTGAGCTCCTGGGGGTTAAACAACTACGCACGTCTGTGTACCACCCGCAGACAGATGGAATTGGTGGAACGATTCAATTGGACCCTCAAGGAGATGCTGCGGAAGTTCCCCCCGGAGGAGCTACGCCGATGGGACCAGTTGCTCCCGCCCCTGCTGCTAACCATCCGGGAGGTCCCTCAGTCATCGACCAAGTTTTCCCCATTTGAACTATTATACGGGCGCCGTCCGCGGGGCCTCTTGGACTTAATGCGGGAGACCTTGGAACAGTCTCCCTCCCCAACCCAGGGACTCCTGAAGTATGTCCTCCAGCTGCAGGAGTATTTTGCTCAGGCTGGGGCCCTGGTGCATGGAAACTTAGACTGCACAGGACCAACGGGGCAGACCTACAACCAGGAGGCACAGGTGCATAACTTTGAACCCGGGGATCGGGTCCTGCTCCTCCTGCTCTCGAGTGAGTCGAAGTTACTGGCCCGCTGGCAGGGACCCTACGAGGCAGCTTGGAGGGTCGGGCCCGTCACTTACGAAATTCACCAACCGGACAAACGCAAAAAGACCCAGCGATACCATGTGAATTTGTTGAAGCCCTGGTGTGACCGAGAGGGCCTGCTAATCAATCCTTACCCGCCCGAGCCGGAACTGAGTCCCCACACGCCCCAGACAGAGGATCTCACTGCACCCCTGCTTGGCAACACCCTTACGGAAGAGCAGCGCAAGCAGGCCAACTGTCTCCTGCAGGTTTTCCGGGGATCCTTCACAGCTCTACCAGGGTACACGACCCTAGCCTATCATTCAATCCAGACCGAGCCAGGGAAGGTTATCCGGAAAACGTACCGGATGCACCAAGAGGTCGAGGAAGAGATGCAGGCCATTGTGGCCTCTAGGAGTCATTGAGCCGTCCCAGAGTGAGTGGCGCAGCCTAGTGGTCTTTGTACCCAAGCCTGATGGCACCTGCTGGTTTTGTATAGACTTCCGGAGGGTGAATGCCATCTCCAGGTTTGAGCCTACCCGATGCCCCACGTGGATGAGCTGCTGGGTCGACTAGGAGAAGCCCAGTTCATTACGACCCTCGACCTCAGTAAAGGAGACTGGCAGATCCCGCTAGATGATACCTCGAAGGAAAAGACGGCGTTCGCCACTCTGGGACTCTACCAGTTCACGCGGATGCCTTTTGGCCTCCATGGGGCCCCGGCGATCTTCCAGCGGCTAATGGACCACCTACTACAGCCCCACCGGGACTACATGGCTGCGTATTTGGATGATATCGTAGTCTATAGCCGCCACTGGGAAGACCACCTGGACCGGGTAGCCACGGTCCTGAGGTCCCTGCGACAGGCGGGGCTGACGGCCAACCCAAAAAAATGTTACATCGCATGGCAGCAGACCATGTATCTTGGCTATACTATTGGGGGAGGATGAGTGAAACCCCTTGTTGGGAAAGTGCAAGCCCTGGCGGCCTGCCTGACGCCAACTACGAAACGCCACGTCCCAGAGTTCCTGGGCCTTGTCAGGTACTATCGGCAGTTCTGTCATAAACAGATAGCTAAGGGTTAATGTCTCTTCCACCTGAAGCACCTGACCAGAGGACCAATCAGAAAACCGGATTTTTTCAACTTTGGGTGGAGGGAAGTTTGTGTCTGAGTCTTTTGTCTGTCTGCCTGCTTTCTCTGAGCTTTGGAGAAGTAGTTTCTGTTTTCTAATCTTCTGTTTCTAAGTGTATGGACAAAGAGATCAGATAGTAAGTTATATGGTTTCTCTTCTTTGGTATTTGCATGAATATAAGTGCTGGAGTGTTTTGATTTGTATTCTTTTTGAATAAGGCTGTTTATTCAATATTCTTTTAAGCAATTGACCCTGTATTGTGTCACCTTAATACAGAGAGACCATTTGTATGTATTTTTCTTTCTTTTTATATAAAGCTTTCTTTTAAGACCTGTTGGAGTTTTTCTTTACTTCAGGGAAATTGAGTCTGTACTCACCAGGGAATTGGTGGGAGGAAGAAATTAGGGGGAGATCTGTGTGTGTTGGATTTGTTAGCCTGATTTTGCATTCCCTCTGGGTGAAGAGGAAAGTACCTTTTGTTTCCAGGATTGGGAACAGAGAGGGGGAGTCACTCTGTGTAGTTTCACAGAGCTTGTGTCTGTGTATCTCTCCAGGAGCACCTGGAGGGGGGAAGGGAAAAAGGATTATTTCCCTTTGTTGTGAGACTCAAGGGATTTGGGTCTTGGGGTCCCCAGGGAAGGTTTTTCAGGGGGACCAGAGTGCCCCAAAACACTCTAATTTTTTGGGTGGTGGCAGCAAGTACCAGGTCCAAGCTGGTAGCTAAGCTTGGAGGTTTTCATGCTAACCCCCATATTTTGGACGCTAAGGTCCAAATCTGGGACTAAGGTTATGATAAGTTCATCCCCCAATTTGCCTCCATCGCAGCGCCCCTAACCAGATTATTGACGAAAAACAGCCCACGGCAGATACGGTGGTCCCCGGAATGTAAAGAGGCCTTCCGGACACTCCAGACGTGTCTCTGTCAAGAGCCGGTCTTATATAGCCCTGACTTCAACTGGAGGGTTATCCTCCAGACGGATGCCTCAGAAGTAGGGTTGGGGGCTGTCCTGTCCTAGGAGGTTGATGGAAGGGACCGCCAGGTTCTATACCTCAGCCGAAAGTTATTTCCCTGGGAGAGGAACTACGCTGTGGTGGAGAAAGAAGCACTGTCATTAAAGTGGGCCTGTGACACCCTCCGCTTCTACGTCAGTGTGAACGGAGCCCCGAGAGTCATGGACCATGCCCCCTTCCGATGGTTGATGAAAATGAAAAACAATAATGACTGACTACTGCGCTGGTATCTGGCCTTACAACCTTATGCATTTACCATCCAGGATAGAGCGGGTAAGGAGCATGCAAACGCGGACTTCATGTCCCGCCTAGGGGGGATGGAAGCATCTGGCCCCGATGAGCGGGATCCAGACTTGGGGGGTGGTGTAGTGAGGCGGTGTGGCTCCCCTCCAGCCCAGAGGAAGAAGAGCCCAGCCGGAGTCCAGAGTGGGTGGAGCTAAAGAGCTCTGAGCCCGCCCCTCAAAGGGTCAGGTGCCGACCCGGAACTATAAAGACCGGCCCTCAGAGCTCAGTCAGGGCCAAGCTGCCGGAGTGAGCAGACGTCCCTCGGGGAGCTCAAGACTGGGAAACTCCAGCGACCCAGGGCAGCAGCCCAGAGTGGCCTGAGCTCACCTGTGCCCGCTACCTGGAGGAGCTGCCAGAGCTCCCCCATGCCTTCTACCTGGAGGAGCCACCAGAGCTCCCCCACGCCTGCTACCCAGAGGAGCTGCCGGAGCTACCTTGGGCCGACCATCCAAGGAATTGCCGGACCTACCACTCAGCCCCTGCCACGATGAGCCCATGCTCCTGGACCCTTCAGAGGCTGACGTCAGGACCCAGGTAGGCCCCGAGAGGGAGTACAGAAGTAGTCCAGGGGCAGCCGAGCCCAGTCTGGCTGCAGCCTTACCGGAGCCTATGTCAGTGTGTTGCAGCCAGGATCCCCACTGACTGAGCAGCGGATCGTTAGCCGCTGCTAGGGCCCCGGGCTGGGACGCAGTGGAGTGGGAGGGCCTGTGTCCCCCCTGCCACCCATTCCAGGATGGCAGACTCTCCCTCTCCCTGGCCTGAAAGAGCCTTAACTGTTGTTTTTGCTCAGCCCTGCCTAAAGGCCTGAGCTTCCTGACTCAGTGTTTGCTGCCCGCCCTGACCTAGGGCCAGACTCATAGTGGTTATTACGTCTCAGCCCTGCCGAAGGACCTGAGCCCCTTGCCCTCACAGGGCAGGCGATTGCAGCGAGGACTGCCAGGCTATGTCCCGGACCCACCGGTGTGTAGTCAGCTGGTGTGGCTCCCCTTCCCCCCCCCGGAGAGAGTCGAGCCCCAGCTGCACTCGTGTACACCCTCCTACTTTTAAATGGCCATTCCAACGACTGCTTGGTATGGGAAATGAGGGCACTGCTGCTGTTTGAAACCATTCCCACATGTTATGAAGGTTAAAGAAGCCAAAATACTGTGTCTTACCATGGCTGCTTGCAAGTCAAATTCTGTTGCTCGGCCCTGCATGAAAGGTCTCTCACACCAACCAGCATACCCTCAACATGAGATTTGCCCACTCGAAATTGATGCCTGACTGATTGGTAGCTGTCTGGCGTTGGAAGCTTCCACAGGGCTATCGCCACTTGCTTGTGAACTGCGAGGGCTTCTCTCATCTTGGTATTCTTGCACTTCAAGGCAGGGGAAAGCAAGTCACAAAGTTCCATGAAAGTGCCCTTACGCATGCAAAAGTTTCGCAGCCACTAGGTATCGTCCCAGACATGCAACACTTTGCGGTCCCACCAGTCTGTGCTTGTTTCCCGGGCCCAGGGTCGGCGTTCCACGGCATGAACCTGCCCCATTACCACCATGATGTCCAAATTGCCAGGGCCTATGCTTTGAGATAATTCTGTGTCCATGTCCTCATCACTCTCGTCACCGTGAAGCTGTTGCCTCCTCGCCTGGTTTTGCTTTTGCAGGTTCTGGTTCTGCATATACTGCAGGATAATGTGCATGGTGTTTACAGTGCTCATAATTGCGGCGATGATCTGAGCAGGCTTCATGCTTACTGTGCTATGGCGTCTGCGCTGAAAAAAGGTACGAAAAGATTGTCTGTTGTTGCTCTGATGGAGGGAGGGGTGAATGATGACATGCCTTACAGGGTTGTCATACAGAATGGCCCCCTCAAGGATTGAACTCAAAACCCTGGGTTTAGCAGGCCAATGCTCAAACCACTGAGCTATCCCTCCCCCCACTATTCATGGAGGGAGGGAGGGAGGGAAGGGAGAGTAAATGAATACAAAACAAATCTGGTCTCTTTATTGTTTTGATCCCCTCCATCTGTTTTATAAATCTTAGGCTGGCCATCTTAGTGCAGTACGACTGCTAGCCACCGTTGTCTCCTGGCTGCTTGCCAGAAGATGATGCAGTACGACTGCTAGCCATCGTCATCTCCCAGCTGGTTGCCAGAAGACGGTGCAGTACGACTGCTGGCCATCGTCGTCTTCCATTTATGTCAAGGTGCCCCCAACCGATGTCAGCTAAAAGAGCACCGAGGAGATGACGATGACAACAGCTACCAGTCGAAATGCACCATCTGCTGCCTAAAGGCAGTGAGCTGCTGCTGTGTAGCAGTGTGTAGCATCATGTCTGGCAGCACCCAGGAGACATACAGTGACGGTGAGCTGAGTGGGCTCCATGCCTGCCATGGTATGTCGTCTGCATGAGTAACCCAGGAAAGAAGGCGAGAAATGATTTATTGCCATTGCTTTCCCAGGGGGACGGGGGGGGGGGGGCGGGGGACTGACGACATTTACCAAGAATCACCTGCAACAGTGTTTTTGCCTCATCAGGCATTGTGAGATCAATCCAGAATTCCAATGGGTGGTGGAGTCTGCGGAAACTGTGGGATAGCTACCCACAGTTCAGTGCTCCAAAAGTCAATGCTAGCCTTGGTACTGTGGATGCACTCCGCCAACTTAATGGTCTTAAGTGGGGACACACACAATCGACTGTATAAAATTGATTTCTAAAAAATCAACTTCTATAAATTCCACCTAATTTCATAGTGTAGACATAGCCATAGACTGACAGATGTATTGGAGCATAAGCTTTCATCAGATGCATGTAATGCATTAGTGAATCAGGCCCAGCAAATCCAGCTGATATGCTATCCCTCTAATCTCACTACCTATATTTTTAAATAATGGCATCCATTGTATGGGATGAGGTTGGCAAATCTAATTACCTAAATTAGAATTTTGCCATCCCCTCTCTCTTTGGATTTAACATTTCTACTTCTTCAAACACCATGGAATCTCTTCTGGTCACAAGTAGTTAGGACTTTTGTTTTATATCTCATTCAAATGATGGAACCAACCCATCTCCTACAAAATTTCTCCATAAGTGTTCTGTGGCACTGGTTCAGACTCATCACAAGGTGGTTGGGTAAAGAGGAAAAAAATCACAGTGAATATGGTGAAAAAATTCATAAAGAGAAAAAAAATAATAATGTTGTTTTCCCCCCCTTCATGATGAACACATTTTTGTGTATATCCTGCTATTAAAGAAGAGCCAGTTTGCATGAGACAACTACTACTTCTGGAAGCCTCCCCAGAGCTGCTGCGGGGGGAGAAGCATCTCCCCCCAAGCCCAGCCCAGGTGCTGCTGCAGGGAGAGAGAACTCCTTCATCTTCCCAACTTCTAAGACAGGTAACTCACAAGCAATAAACTGTCTTCTGGAAGAATCAGGAAGAGACGCATCAACAGCAGTGACTGCAGAACACTTCAGTTTGGATAGCACGTGGATACATAATAGTGTGTTTTATTTTGCTAGCATCTTAGAGTAGCAGCATACTGTGGCAGTCCCTTTATGCTGGTGGAAGACAAGTCCATTATAAGAGGTCTACAGGTTTCTAGGGACATCCTTTGCTATTACACAAAGGGAGCTGACTAAGAAATTGGCTGCAGCACACATTTTACTATTTTCTACCTGTGTTACCCAGCTTCCAATGTGCATGCTTCTTCACTACTGCTTGCAGCATTGTTAGAATGATTGGTACAAAATGAATCTGGAAAATTTCCCAGACTATACAGTTGCACCTTTAACTTACACATCACCAACCCACCCTGAGTCAAGTAACTAACATGTGGTGTGCTCTCCTGTGGGATCAGCAGAAGCACAAATACAGCTGTGCATATCTGGCACATTGGATTTTGATTTCATATTTGCCTGCTAGACAGATAGCAGTCAGAATTTGGGGAAGAAACACTACCAGTGGTTCATTCATGTTTTCTCTCTCTCTCTCTCACACACATATATATACACACACACACACACAGGAGAAAAGAAAAAATCATGCAATATTTTATCATTCCTGCTCCCTTCCTACCCATTCCAGTCATTTTAGGTGTAAACTGAAGGTCTCAGTAATGTAATCGGAGCATTTCCAGGACCTTAAGAGCTACGTGTGAAGGCTATTTGCTGGTGTCCCTGCTGCTAATCATTGGGCTTGGTAGACTTAAAGTAACAGCCGGTACATTTGGCTAGGCAGAATAATTCTCTGATTTTGACTTTGCAATTAGGTATCATTACCATTAATTTTGCAACATTACTTCAACTTCCCTATTCTCAGTTTAGGGAATTCCTAGGCAATCCTATGGTATACTCTTTTTAAAGGCGGCCACTATATTTGGTGAAATTGGGGGTAAGCCACATTGATGCAGAGCACCTGCCCTGAGGTTTATATTAGTCCAGTTACTTCAGTGCAAAAATCCATGATAGATGCAAACCCTAATTAGGTATTTGTACACCAGCACAATTTTAATTTCATTGTGAAAAATACCAAAATCAGTCAGTGACTTCATTTTAAAGTGTGTGACCAAAATTTGTAACACTAGCATATGCTTTCCTTTTGCAATGTGCACACAAGCAGTTCCTAGTATTATCTTTATATTCCTTATTAGAGTTGATAACTTCATGTTGAATTTTGCTGGATATTATAGGTCCTACCAATAATAGAATTTCGAAAATAGGCAATCATAGAAACAGAGTTTAACTATGGCAGTTAGCGGAAGTGATGACTGATAGCTAAACTGCTCAAATTCATCCCTTTTCTACCACTGGCAGCGATGAGAAAGTTGTTGGAGAGATATCACTGGAGGCACTGGGATTTTCTTCTGAAGTCATTCTGAATTAGTTGCTAATGGAGAGCTTTCTTTGATAGCTCTTTTATAATTAAATGCAGCTGGATGAAAATCAACCACAAAGGGAACTCAAGTTTGTTTATCATTACTTCTGACTTTGTTAGCAGATGTTTTCTGAGTACCATGGTAGCCTGCTTAATTTGTCTCTGTGTAATGTGAAGCAGGTAAACGTGGATTGATAAACTGACAAGTACATTCTTTATTTTATTTTCAGAAGTTTTCCTCTGTTTCTTATAGCACATTTGCCAAGTCCCAAAAGCAAAAAAATGTTTGGGTTTGATTTCTTTCTTTTTTCTTTTTTTTAAATTGGAAGCCAGAAGAAATGGAGGTGTCAGGGTGTGGGCTATATTATTGATAATATATCATGCACCTTGTAATAGAATACAAGCATTTGCAAAGTATTGCTGCATGTAAATAAAACATATAGGGTATGTCTGTACCAGGCTGCTCCGTGTCAGTTTATGAAGGATGGATGTTTTTTATATTAATTACTCTAAGAAAAACCCTAAAATTTGTCTGTGATAATAACAAAGCACTTAAATTGTATAATTTTAAGCATGCAAGTAATCCTATTAGCTTCAATGGAATAACACAAGCCTAAAATTAAGCACATGCATAAGTGTTTTGCTGGAATGGGGTCACAGTGAATACCTGTTATTAATAATATGTCTTCTTTTTAAATTGTGCCTTTATCCTCCAAAATTCCAAAGTACTTTAAAATTCATGGGCCAAAATATGATTTCAGGTATACGTGCTATATAAAGACGGACATGTCAGATGAATTCATAAGTAGGTACACAAATGCTAAGGATACACTTGGGGTGCAAATTTTGAACATTTATGACAACTTTTTCAAATAATAGAGCCTAAAGCTTGGTACCTAATCCACATTTGAAAATACTTAGCCCTTGTGTTGTGTAGAGACAGTCTAATATGTTAGCTGAATTTTCTGAAAGCCCCACAGCATTCTGAACAATGTTTTAAATTGAATAGAAGACCCACATCCTACAAAATGTTTCTGATTAGCAGCTTTGGGAGTAAATACCAAGTTACATAGGAAACAGGTACTCAGCAGTTGGACCCCATACATCAGATGACCGGCTTCTTTCTTATCTTCCTTCCAGAATTGCGTGTTTTCCTTCCTTCCTTCTCTCTTTCTCTGTTCCCTATTCATCTGTTTCTAATTTTCCAATAAATTGTTTCTGCCTCTGTCTGATATAATCTCTCTTGTACTGCAGAGTTGTCCCTACCTCATTTCATAGCATTTGAATAACTTCTACCTGCCTTTTTTAACTAGAGAAGAGTTGACCACTCACTACATAGTCTGAATATACCACAAAGAAGAATGAACGCTCAGTTATGGATGTAGTAGGTGGCCAATTATGCCTCACAGAGAAGTCAATTATTTTGGTGATATCTGTAGTTAGAGAGGCCTGCATGACTATTGCAAAACCTGATGGCCTGTGAGCTGCAGGGTCCCTCTGACTTCTTCTACACTCTGTGTGTGTGTGTGTGTGTGTGTCTGTGTGTGTCTGTGTAAGAGATAAGAGACTCCCGGCAGTCATGGCCTTTTGGAGGATTGAAGATCCCCTCAGTTGGGAGGTAGAGTGAAAACTGTGCAGCTACCCCTTCATGAAGTCACCTTTAGTATAAGAGGAAGAGTGAAGAGCTGCCCTCCCAACTCAGCTCATTCTCCTAGGTGGAGAAGGGTGATAAATTGGAGATCCCCTGGAAAAGAATTCCCAGATCTAGGATCCATTTATTGTCAGACTGGATGTGGGGGAGAAGAGTCATCATCATCTCATGCAGAGGTCTGGGATTCAGGAAAATCCAATTGTGACTTCACAGTAACGGGAGGCCCAGGGATGGGAACATCCTGGAGTTCAGGCTGATGCTCATATTCAAGTAAGGAGCCAAATATCAAGCAAATATCACCTCAGTCTGATTACCAACCATGCTCCCATCCTTTATGTGTACATACATAGTCTTCAGAAGAATAAGAAAAAACTCAGGTTTTTTTCAGATACCTGGTGTCAGTGATTCTGGCCACATGTTTATGGCTATTAGCTCTCTCTATTTTTCATATTTGTTGTAAAATCTCCTTATTTCATAGCTCGTGAAGCTACTTTTCAATAACAAAATCTTGCTTTTTAGTGCAAGCCTATTCAAATTAAAGTTCTACAGTTGAAAATTCTTGTTACGTCTGCTACCAAAAATATTTTCATCTATATTAGATTGTTTGTGCTTCAGATGAGTTCTGCAGATCTTTCAAATGTCAAATATAAGTTTTTAGGAATGTAACAAGGGCACAAATAATTTAAAAACATAATTGATCCTAATTTAAAAAGGAATTCAATGGATTATGTTGTGCTAGCACAGTTGTTCAGTAAATTCTATTGTAAAGCTGAGGTATTGGTTTAACTTCTTGTGAAAGAGGCATCTACTAATTGTAATTAGTGAGATTTCACTGGTCTAGATATTTGAGAGTAGCTGTCCCAAGAGCAGAAGGGGAAAAAAACGGGAATTAGAAACAAGATCTGTATGAATAACTGATTTTTAATTTCTCTGACACTACTGAAACATCAAAAAAATAGTTTTGGTTTTCTCCAAAAAATTATGATTTTTTTTGGTAATCAAAAAGTAAAGAAAAAAATCAATTTTTGGTCAACAAAAAGTTTGATTTGATCCAAAACAAAATGGTTCATTTTGAAGCTTTTTAAGCCTTTTCGTTTTTAAAAAAGAAGTAAAATTCTCAAAGAAAAGCCTTTTTCAAAAAATTGAAATATTTTTGTTTTAAAAATATCAAACTGAAATATTTTGATTTCTTAGGATTTTTTTTTATTTTTTGACCAAAACAGTTCAGCAAATTCAAAAACATTTAGTTGACCCAAATTTCAATTTTTCAGCAAATAAAAGTTTCAGATGAAAGATTTCATCCAGCTCTATTAGAGGCCTTAACAAAGTGAGGTTAAACTCTATCTGCAGTACTGTGGTAATAGTTTGCTATAGAGTACTGCAATGTATGCTAGTTAGGAAGTGGAAAATGTAAAGAGAACCCTATTTCTTGAGTCATCCATTTAGGCATCAGCTGTGGCACCATATAAAGTATATCTTAGTTTTCATCTTGCCTTTGCACTTCCATGAAAAGATAAAGCTGTGTTCCCCCCCCTCTTACAAAAGTGGAAGTTAGATGTTTATCAGAACCATCATATTAAACTAGAGTCATTTTTGTATATTCATGATAAAATGTGCAGATTAAAAAGGGCTATATTAGGTGAACAGCAATTCCTGATTTCTGGAAAATCCATCCCACCTTTCTATTCCATGATATCAAAAGTATATTATTAGGTTTCTGTAAGGAAAATGTGGTTTTGCTACTTTTTTTTTAAAAGGACAAAGAACCTTGAAATAAACAATACTGTGATATGACAGGAAGTTAATCCTGTCCAGTTACCTGCTGAGTTCTGATATGACACTAGAGAGGGTTGCTGAGAGCAAATCAGGTGCTGCCTGTGGAGATGTTTTTGTTTGCAACATTTTCACACATATTTATTCAATAAAGCTTTTGTTTTAGTGACACTGGAAAACACTATTCTGCATTATACTGTGATTTTTGAAGTGACGGTGCCAAGGGGACTATAGTAAAAGATCAGAAGGCAATTGAGGCTGGAAACTAAAGCTTTGTTATTGCTTAGTTAGTTTTGAACTAATGCTTAAGGTTTAGATTATGTAAAAACAACCTTGTGTTGGTACTGCACTTCATTATACGTGAAGTGGGTCAGTTCAACTCTTTTTCTAAATAACTTGGGAACTAGAGGTCATTTCAGAGTTTTTTCTCTTTAAAAGAAACAAACACCTATCCCACCCACTATATTTGTGTAATATATGCTACAAAACTATGCAGAATTTATTTACTACTTGTGCTTCCACACAATATCTAAAGCTTTATGTATGACTATACTCTGTTGCCAGCAACTAAAAGTGATTGTTGCCAGAGCTTCAGTGACTTATTAGGAAGGTACAAATTGTGACAAGTTTTTCTCTCTAAATTTCTTGAGCCTGATATTACAGCCTCAAAACCCCATCTTAAAAATGTATAATACAGAGACTTTGGTGACTCCTCTGATGACACCACAGTAATAATCATCTTTGTAATATGTTGCTGAACAGAGACTTGCATTGTTCTGAGCATGCATAATGAAAGCGGTTCTGATCTTCAGATTAAAGGATATGTGTAGATCATCATATGAAAAAAGTTGGGGTCCCTGGTTTAAAACTAGGGCTCAGATGCAGAACAAGGATAAGTGGGTACAATTCTACTAAGTAAATGCAATTCTACCACCTTATACCCAGTCTGAATTTTACCATTAGAAGTCTCTTAAAAATGAGTGCATCATGCCTAATGAGGAATTTTTAGCTGCTTCCAATGTATTCTTTTAATAAGTGTCATATAAAGGCACAGGGTGGAAAGGAAGAGAAACCTATTGGTACTCCAACACTGTAGGATAAAGAGATTTGCTGCTGAGGAAAGATCAAGAGGAGATAGCTGGGATATTTTGGGCACTTCTGAAGGAGAGATGGAGACCATCTGGTGAAGAGGATGCAAGGAAGAGTGCCAGGACAGAGATAAAAGTGAAGGCAAAGGAAATAGTGACTGAGTAACATCAAAGAGCAGGGTTGACTATACAGAAGAGATAAAGAAAAAAACAACACAGGCAACTTGTGCTACAAATAGTGGCTTGGGGTGATGGATCCATATGATTCTGACAGAAGATGAGGGGAAGACTTCAGTATTTTTGTTTGAGAAAAGGTTCCAGTAAAGTAGTGTTGATGTCTCTGGAATAGTCATAATTTAAAACAACTGGTACAGCAGGCAAGGCTCTGGCTCATTTAGAAATACACCTCTACCCCAATATAACGCAACCAGATATAACACGAATTCGGATATAATGTGGTAAAGCCGTGCTCGGGTGAGGGGGCTGCGCATCTGGTGGATCAAAGCAAGTTCAATATAACACGTTTTCACCTATAACTCGGTATGATTTTTTGGCTCCCGAGGACAGCGTTATATAGAGGTAGAGGTGTACTGTCCTGGAGTTCTAATCCAGATGATATCACTCAAGCTGAATTGAACATGTAGAGGTACCCAGAAGACTTTCACTCAATCATCATTTTCTCTTAAATAACTTTTAAGTTAGATGTTTCTATTAAACAGGCTCCTAAAGCTCTTATTCTGGAGCAATCAGGTGTTTTCCCCCTGTGCTAAGCTGAAACTGAATCCAAGTGAAAACAGGGATGTTTGCACTGTTGCTTCAATTTCATTGGAAGAAATCATTATGGCTCAATTCCACTCCTCTGTGCAAAGTCTGAGGAATGGGGCTTTTGTCAAAGGAGTTCCAATGAGGTGCTGAGGACTTCCTGGGCCACTGTAGCTACCATTGATGCTACTCCCACTCTATACAGAGGGGTTGGCCAGCAAGTCTATGTAGTTGCAAATTGACTGTCTACAGTTATACATATCTTCTGCCCTGATCCCTCAATATGCTTCCGTATGGTCTGAAGCAATTAGGATGAAATTCAATAAAGATAACTGCAAAGTACTCCATTTAGGAAGGAACAATCAGTTGTACACATACCAAGTGGGAACTGATTGCCTAGGAAGGAGTACTGTGGACAGGGATCTGGGGGTCATAGCGGGCCACAAACTAAATATTAGTCAACAGTGTAATGCTGTTGCAAAAAAAGTGAACATCCTTCTGGGTTGCATTAGCAGGAGTGTTGAAAACAAGACACAAAAAGTAATTCTTCCACTCTGATCTGTGCTGATTAGGCCTCAGCTGGAGTTTTGTGTCCACTTCTGAGCACTACATTTCTCCAATTTGTCCATATCCTTCCTGAGAGTCCAGAGAAGAGAGACAAAAATTATTAAAGGTCTACAAAACATGACCTATGAGGGAAGACTGAAAAAATTGGGTTTGTTCAATCTCGGAAAGAGAAGACTGAGGGTACGTCTAGATTACCCGCCATATCGGAGGGTAGTGAACAATTTCTCAGGGATCGATATATCGCGTCTCATCTAGACATGATATATCGATCCCCGAACACACTCCCGTCGACTCCGGAACTCCACCTGCGCGAATGGCGGTAGCAGAGTCAACAGGGGGAGCCATGGACGTCAATCCCGCGTCATGAGGATGAGAGGTAAATCGATCTAAGATACTTCGACTTCAGCTACTCTATTCACGTAGCTGAAGTTGCGTATCTTAGATCGATCCCCCCCCTAGTGTAGACCAGTCCTGAGAGGGGACATGATAACAGTTTTTAATCATGTAAAAGGTTGTTATGAGGAAGAGGAAGAAAAATTGTTTTCTTAACCTCTGAGGATAGGTCAGGAAGCAATGGGCTTAAATAACAGCAAGGGAGGTTTAGGTTGGACATTAGGAAAAACTTCCTAACTGTCAGGGTCATTAAGTACTGGAATAAATTGCCTAGGGAAGTTGTGGAATCTCCATCATTGGAGATTTTTAAGAGAAGGTTAGACAAACACCTGTCAGAAATGGTAGATAATACTTAGTCCTGCAATGAGTGCAGGGGACTGGACTAGATGACCTCTTGAGGTCCCTTCCAGTTCTATGATTCAAGCTTATTGAGTTCCCTGCAGAACAGTGCTGTATGGTGTGCATCCCCTGGGTGAACTTTCTGTATTCTGCAGCAGCTGCATTTCCTTTTGACATGTATGTACCTATGGAGAAGGGTTCAGGATTTTGGCTGCTCATTAAAGCATTAAAGTCATTTTAAATGGTGTTGACCATTGATTAAAAATAATAGATTGATAGGTTGGTATAGATTGATTGGAGCAAGAGGAAGGGTAGAAACTCTAATGATATAAAAGTCACATAATAACGTATAGCAGTAATAACAATTGGAGATGGTTGACATTTACATTCCCCATTGTTTTTATTTTATTATTAGATTTTCTCAGATTTTAAGTCTTGTTTTACCTGAGGAAGGAAAAAAAATTCCAATGCTCTGATATAAACAAGAGCTACTGAAATAATTGTAGCATTATAATTGTAGCGTTATGTAGGGATATGTGCTGGAAATGGTTATATTTATGTGTAGGGTCATTATTTCATCAAATGAATTTGAAAACCTTTTTGAAGTTACGTTGGTGTTGTGAGTGCTTTACTTGTCAAGCCTCTAACTTTTCTCTGCATGAATTTTCCACCCAAGAAGCTCTTGAAATGCATGCTTTGGCAATTTGCAATATTTGGCCTTGGATATATCATGTAGCCAGATGTATATTTTCTAATGTATTGAAATAACTTTAACTGATTTCTTAAGAATATTAATCATATTGCAGGTTGTTTCCCGAGAGTTTCAATGTGTATATGCTCCCAGTCTGTGATCTGTACTGCAAGGATAAAATAGAATTACTGTTCTGCACAACTCTAGTATTTTTATAATAGGCATTGATGTGGCCTGATTTTCAGAGATGCTGAGCAACTACAGTTCTTATTTCTTCTAATAGTGCCTCAAGAAATTAAGCCCCAGGCATATTTCTGTTAACATTTAGGGAAAATCTGTGGGCAGGAGAACATTGTAGTAATTTTGATTTTGTAGGATTTGTTTTAGGGTTGTATTAGAGCAGGGGTAGGCAACCTATGGCACGCATGTCAAAGGCAGCACGCAAGCTGGTTTTCAGTGGTTCTCACACTGTTCAGGTCCTGGAGGGCTCTGCATTTTAATTTAATTTTAAATTAAACTTCTTAAACATTTTGAAACCTTATTTACTTTACACACAACAATAGCCGACCCCTGTGTTAGAGTTTGAGTTCCACAAACCATTTTTCAATGGGAAATGGACATCGAAACGTAGAGGTGATCATTGAATTCAAACCACTGTTTTTTCAACTAAAGATGGACCTGAGCTGCAAATTTGGATCCATATTCAGATCTACAGTTGAACTTCCACTTAGTTTAGGCATATTTGGATCCAGCATTTCAGGTCAGGTCATTACTGAATTAGTCATCTACTGCAAGGATTTAGAGCAGTGGTGGGCAACCTGCGTCCCACCAGGGTAATCCGCTGGCAGGCTGCCAGACAGTTTGTTTACATTTGCACGGCCGCCTGTACCTACCAGAGGCCACAGTTCACTGTTCCCAGCCAATTCGAACTCCGGGAAGTGGTGCAGGCCACAGGAACGTGTTTCTAACTTCAGATCCAGAAATGATACATGCATACAAGTTGGATAATCACATTCAGTAAATCATAAGCTTTCCAGTGATATCTTACATGAGCCATCTTGCATAAAGTATATCTTAGCTATGCCATATTCACATATTAAGCATATTTCTATGAAGAAGATGGAGTGTCATGACAGTGACGTTGGAAGGTAGTCACGAAAAAGGGAACACTTTGGTGAATCAGAGACATTGCAGACTGATGAAAAGGTTTCAAGACATTTTTGTGAATTGCTCTACCGGGAAAATCACCTCCCTCCCTTCATCCATAAACCTCTGAGCTGTGCATGAGAGAGACGTTTATTGTGAATATAGGGCTGGTGATAAGATCCTAGTTCTGTGAAAATCCCAGTTGAAAAAGTTACTGAACTGTCCATTGCCTAGTAAACAGTATTTTCTGAGCCCATATCGTTATATTGAATTTAATACAGCAGGTAGAGAGCACTATAAAACAATTTTCATTTGAATTAATTCAATATAAATAATTACATTTCAGGAGAAAAGTAACTTCCTGTCCAAACCACCCTTAGGACAGTCTTTTGTAGGGCAAGGAAAAAAGCGTTAGAGAAGTTTATTGGCTACTTAGGTTATTCTAAAAGAAAAATTTGGAAAAGTGCCTGGCTTGAATTTATATTCCCTTTGTGATCCATCAAAAAGGATTTATCTCCTATTCAAATGTCTAGTCAATATGTTAGTCAGATTAAATACCTCTAATAAGATGCTAAAAATGCTTCTGAGGAACAGGGGGATTTCTTTAACAAGCCATAAAGTGCTTTTTAATCCATTTCTGACTTGTTACAGTCTTTGTGATTCTCATAGATTGTTACATCATGACACAGTTTCAGTCCTTTGTGTGGAGGGAAGCATTTGGGGTGTAAATCAAGGGCAGTGTATAGATAACACTCTCCAATTGCTCCCAAAGTCAACATGCTCCTGTGTGAACCGTCCTACCTTTCAATCCAAATGGTTTAAGAGTCTGGTTCTTGGGGTTATTTTGACCTGGCAAAGTTCCATAGGGCAAATCATGGGAAGCTGTGTAAGAACTGTATGTTCCATTACAAATGTTGTTGTTAGGAAAATAATAGGCCTTCATTGTCCATCACAGGACACAGGTGAGGCCCGTTGAGGTTAACCAGTGGTACTGGTACCCTCAGGCATGGAGAATTTGGCCTCTGAATCTCTTTCACAATAATGTTAACATTTTAATACAGTACTGATGCAATATTTTATGTAACATCATAGACTGGTGCGGCTTTCCATGCTCAGACATAACTTTCATCAACTTCCATAGTTTTGGGCCCAAGGAAATAGTTTTTCATGTATATATTTCTGATAATGGAAGGGAAGGTGACTGGGTGAGGATGTTGGGGAGAAGTGGATGGTGAGATTCTGTGGTAGCTGAGAATACATAAATTATTAGTCAATGCTGCAAAAAAAAGTCAGAATAAAACAAGGGAATCTGAAAAATTAAGCAGCAGATCCCAAAATAAAAAGAATACCAACAGACTGCTTGACTGAATATCCTAGGTGAAATTCTAGTACCACTGAAATAAATGACAAAATTCTCATTGACTTCAGTGGAGTCAGGATTTCAACCCCCAGACTTCTGGGTGGTTCCTTGAATTAGACATAATCCAGAACCATTTATCTGGAGTCCTCTATCCATCCCTTTTGATTTTGAGGTTTAGATAAAATAGGACCTGGATCCTACCCGCATCCATTTTTGGGTTTCCAAAATAAATAAATAAATAAATAAATAAATCTGTCTGACTAGGTTTTGTAAAACCAAAACCTCCCCTGGTTTTAGCTGTCTCTAAACAAATCAAACTTTCTCAACTTCACACACCACCACCACCTCTTTTGAGAAAACTCTCCAAAGGGGATGTTTGTGCTATGTGAACTCTTTTGATTTCTTAAAGCACAGTGAATCTAATCACCTGATTTTGTTAAGTGTTTGCTTGACTTTTCAGGCAATACTGCAGGGTGTATAGGAACATGAAGTCCTATCCTATAAGCCTTACTCACCTTAATAATTATATCAAAGTAAATGGGTCCACCTGTGTGAATAAGAGTTGTAGGATTGAGCCCATGAGTGGACTGAAAAAAATAATAGAAAAGAGTAATAAATACACAGTGCTTTGTGACTGCATGGGTTACAGTATTATTATTAGTCTTTTGACATTTTTATTTGGGTCCTATGAAAAGGTCTTTGGAGCTGGCACAACAATGGTGCAGGTACACTTCTTGCATTTTGAAAAGATCTGGTATTTAGTTTATGGGATTCAAGCCTGACCAGATGTGAAAAGTTCAAAAAAAGGAAGGCCAGATTAAATGTACTTTTGTGGTTCAAAAATCAAAACAGATGTTATTATTCAACGACAAAAACATCTACATGCATTTAAGTAACATTAGGTGTTGGTTTAAAATTTTTTAGTGAATAATGAAACTGTTGTAAAATTATGCAGGCCAAAATTGTTTTAAAATGTAACTGATATAATGAATATTTACACTCTTCTAACTAGTGAGTGGAAGCATAAATAGGTCCTTGAAGGCCTATAGTCATGTGAGTGAGCTCAGTTTTGTGGAGATATGGTGAAAGGGGAAAGATAGGGTTAGAAAGAAGGAAGGAATATAGTCTGCCTTTCTGTTTAGCAAGATGTACTGATTTAGGGTGGATGCACTTTATAATTATCTATAAACTTTTATGGGCACCTGCCCATCTGACAGGTTAACCTTGGCAAAGGAAAATAAATGCTGGAAGTGTTTAGAAGCCTTTGGCACAGGAAGGAGAGGGGTCATTAGTATGTGAAGAAACATATATTGCAGTCATGCCATAGACAGCTTCTTATGAAAGAGTCTTCTCAGAAATGGATGGCATAGGTAGGATGGCATTGTTCTTATACTGACACATCCTCTTAGTAGATGTTATTAACATTCAGCTGTTATGTTCTAGGTTCCTGTTGATTCGCAGTGTGGCCCAATGGTTAGGGAAGCCAATTGGCCTGGAAGTCTGGATACCAAGATTCTGTCCCGCTCTACCACTGATTAGTGTGATCTTGGGCAAATCACATGAACACTCTGTTTGCCCTCCCACACTTTGTCTATCTTGTCTATTTAGACTGTAAACATTTTGGGATGGGGACTGTCTCTCAATGTGTATTTGTACAGCATTCAGTACAGTCCTGATCTCAGCTGGAACCTAGAGGAACTGCTACTAATAAATCAGGATAATGTATGAAAATGATCTGACCGCTGTGGCAGTAGACTGAGCTCAGATGCAGTGAAGATCAGCGAGCACATAATTATCAGCACACAAATTCAATCAACAAAAGTTATTACAAGATAATATTTTGCAAACCCCTTCTTTTATGAAAAGTACCATGAGATCTTGAACATTGATTTTAAGTTCTTATCCAACATATGAGTAAGTATAAAACACAAGAACAAGGGAGGGAAGAGTCTAAACTAAACACAGGGCTAGGCATTTTGAGTAGGCCAGAACAGTATTTTTGTACTAAAGAAATAACCAGTGCCAATCCAGTTGGCAATCAGTAACTTCAGCTATTACTTCATCTAAACCATGGTAACATTTAAATAGGTTTTGCAAGTGACTTTTGCAATTGTCATGTTCTGCTCAAGAATATACATGATACAAGTGTTAATGTACTGATAAATGATTTAATACACCTATGGAACCATAGGTCAGTGGTTCTCAACCAGGGGTCCAAGGATCCCTGGGGGACCGCGAACAGGTTTCAAGGGGTCCACCAAAATAAACCAGAGAGCAGGGCTGGCATTAGAGTCACTGGGCCCCAGTGCTGAAGCCTGAACCCTGAACCCAGCTGAATGGGGATGAAGCAAATTTAGCTTTGTTGGCATAGGGCCTTGAACAATTGCCCTGCTTGCTATACCCTAATGCTGGCCATGGCTTTTAATCTAATGGATACACAGAAAAACATTTTTTTGTGGCGTAGGTGGACAATGGAGTTTTTATAACATATTGGGGAGGAGGGCTCAAAAAGAAAAAGGTTAAGGACCCCTGCCATAGGTAACTATTCACTGTAAAAGTGTTGCCATTTATTTACCAATAGCTGTGGCGTCTGGTATTTTTGTGTTTTCAAGTGCTTACGTGGATGAAGTAAAGTCAGGGAACAAATGTCCAAAAGTGCTCAAGTGATTTAGGAACCTGATTCCCATTTCCAGAAGTGATTTAGGCACTTAGGCACAGACTTTTAAGGGCATTCTGTGTTGCTCTGCTCAGCCTTGCAAGGCTTCAGTGATTTAGATGGCTAAGTCCCATTTTCAAGCATGAGAAGCCTAAATCCAATTGACTTTCAAAGAGATTTTATGCTCCTAAAGCCCAGGTTTTTAAAGCTATTTAGGCGTTGCTCGAATAATATTGTAAGACTGATAGCCCTGATTTTTAAAGGTATTTATAGATGTAAATCAATAAATCCTAGATATTTTTGAAAATCCCACCAAGTTCCCAGCCATTTCTTTAGGCACATGCCTCAAAAAATCTGGACCCTAGTGTCTAAGTTAGTTTTGAAAATTGGATTTAGCCACATAAATCACTTACAGTGGGATTTTTCAAATTATCTAGGCACATAACCACTCTGGCCTTGCAATGCTGAGTGAAGCAGTGACTAAATACCTTTACAAATTTGTTCCTTAGGAGTCTAAATCTCATTGCAAATCAAGTCAATGAGATATTGGATCCTAAGTCACCTAGGGCCAAATTTTTAAAGGAATTTAGACATGCACTAGGCACTTATCTGTGAAAATTGTATCCATGATCTTATATACATATAAATCATGTATCAGTGAAACAGTAACGTTTCTTTTTAGATCCCTATGCAAAAAACACATATTTTTTCCCCTAGTTTTGAGTTAATATTATTCCATTCTCTCACTTTAAAAGGGTCCACCCTATTTTCAAGGAGTTTCTTGTTTCAATTTCAAGGCTACATGAAAAAATCATGACATGAAAAACACAGACACCCTTTCTCTTTGTGTTCTTTTGCTAATGCAGATGCTAAATATCTTACTGATGTGAAGGAGCTGGAGAGAGCAAAGTGTGTAAATAATTTAATAGGGAAAAGGGTTGTAAGATAGCAATTCACCAGAGTAAGGACAATAGAGTACAAAATGCCGTAAAAGATAATAGGCTTATATGAATTGGCATGTGTTAGTGATTATGCAATCATTCATTTCCCACAGGTTTCTTTTTATAGGAAACTTTGGAAAATCCCTACAGAACTGGCCGAGTCATTTTTTTTTTTAACCACAACAGGTTTCTTTACAACATGGCTAGGAGTGGGCAATTAAATATTTTTACATTTTAGGCCTTGATGGGTCATTTTCATCTGTTAAAATCAGTAGCTCTCTATCTCAGAAAAGCCAACCGAAGAAGGCAGAGAACTATACATCTAACTTTTGCTTCAAGCTGAGCAAGTCATCCTCAAATCACGCACGCTGTGGAAGCATGTTGTTTCTGAACTGCATCGGACTGGGTGATGAAGATCCAAATAGGAGCAGACATTTCATGTAACTGAATGTTTCTATCACAGTTCGTTCATGCCTGATGCAACAGGCACTGGGGAGGTTGGGGAGAGGAATTTTTGTTCAGGTGTTCCCAGTTCTGAGATGGACACCGATTTCTTTTGATTAACAGCTGAGTTCTCTTCACTCGCTGGCAAAATTAACATTTTTCTTTATTGCTGTCATTTTTTAAAAAAGTACTAATATTTTTGGCCACTATTTTCCTTCTCAGCTGGACTTAGGAAAATAAGGCTTTGATCCACACTTTCGATATTTTTAGATTTTTTTAAAAGGTTACTATCTTTTCAGACTCCTTTGACTAGCCAACAGCTGGCTCACCGCCTCAAAACGTTGTTCTTGCCTCAAGTGAGGCTGTTGGTGGACCTAAGCAGCATCAGTGGTGCCTCATCAGAGTGATTCATACAAGAGAATGTGTAAGGAAACTGAGTCCTTGTGTGGGTATTGTGTATTTAAGGCCCATCTTTTCTTGCTGAAGGAACTCTCCTTTGAACTTCTCTCTGATCACATGCAACCTCAGCTGGGATTGATAGGCTGCTAACCACTCAAGTAGCTCATTACCTCTATTTCCCAAATTCCCTTTTCTGTGTCTGCATAGCTAACATCTGGGTTGTTTGCCAGTGTTTTGAACTGCAGCTCATGTGGCTGTCCAAGTTGTGAACTGACCAATTAAACTAGTTTGCTCTCTTGTTGCTGATATCAGTTACTTTATTTAAGTTTAAGGCTACAGATCTGTGAATTTCAATAGGGACCATCCTAATGGTTAGACCAAAGGGCTGCAAGTTGGTACAGTCCCAGCTCTTCTACTGACTCACTATATGACCGTAGACAAGTTACTTAACTGCCACGTCTTAGTTTGCCCATCTGCGAAATGGATATAAAATACCTACCTAATTGGCACCTGAAGGAAGAGTGGAAGAAAGGCTTGTGACTTCCAATCACTTAGAAATGGAAGGAAAACTAGCAAGGAAAACTAGTCTGAGTGTCTGAATCTTTCCCAGGGATCAGTTTGGAGGCCCACAATTGTTGCTCAATTGAGTCTTATATCATGTCACTTATCCACAAGTTTGCAAACATATCTGAATGTGTAATAAATTTACAGAGGGGAAAAAAAAACATTGCCTGTTAAAATCTGCAAGTGGGTTAGAATGATTAATGAGTTGTAAATATGTTTAGGTGAGGCAGAATTAAAAGGAAACAGCTTAGATTAGGCCCAAATGTAGTGTGGTTTCTTAAAAAAAAATAAGAAAATGTATTACAAAGCTGAATGGGAATATAAATGTTTTCATAATTAAAACGACATTAATAAAGGAAAACCATATTCTTCTCTCTTTCAGCATTCCTGTTTTGAACTGAAACACAACAGGGACCATGCATGAGAACTAGAAAGGGGAAAGGGAAAAAAAAGACAGTAATGCAAAGTGAAACTGTGCAGCCTCTTGTCAAGAACAGTGAAACGTGAAACCTATATATGAGCCCAAATGATGGAAGCTAATTTGTTCTTTAGAATTTCTTGTGTTGTAATTAGGAATGGGCCCAGCAGTAGTGTAGCCAGCAGTCCTTTCTATGAGTGCTTACTCCAATTCAGGATTTAGAGTGACCTTAGACAGCACAAGCTGTGTTCAATTAGTCTGGGAGTTATCAAATCAGGGATGACTACAGGATCTGAGTATGCTCAGCAGCCTAAATAAAGAATTCCCTTAACACTCTTCCAACTGTCTTCTACTCCCAAACCAAACCACTAACTGTAAAGTCCCCTGAAGAGGATTGAATATGGATTCAAACTTTGTAGACTGGGCCCATTTCTGGTTTTAATAAGCTACCATACACAGGTAAGGAATATTTTTAAAGAGGCAATTTCCCTTTAACATAACCATGGTTCCTCCTCACACTATAAAATACTTTTCAACAGCTTTGTACACCGCCTTACCTAAGAGGTTGGTGAAGTTAAATATATTTTGAAGTATCATTGGAAATATTTTTGCAGTGAAGAAAGTACAAACATCCTGTAAACTCTGTGTTGTCCATTATATGTTTTATTAAAGAGTGCATATATACCAGTCAAAGTTACTATTGCAGCTATACATTGAATGAGCTGCTGGGTTTCTGGTATTTTAAAGTACTGTTAATTTAAGGCAATGAGTTGTGCATAATGTTTATTAACTATGTTTTAATGACTTGACAGTTTTCTAAAACACATGCTGAAATATTTTAGAAATCACTTAGTAAATGTAGTTTTAATTCTTTTGCCATATTCATGGGTTGCTACTTACTTTAAAAAAGAGATTAGAAGGTGCAGATTTAGAGAAGCAAATTGCTTGTTAATCTGCAGGTATTTCTCTTCTTGATACGGCCACCAGTGTCTAATCTTAACAACACAGGCCCAGTCATTGTGCTTTTTCATTAGAGCTGCAGTGAACTGTTTGCCAGGAACTTGAACTCTCGTGAACAAGCTGCTCCAAGCTTGCAAGCTTTTGTATGAAAAAATACTGTTTGGGCTACTGTATTGAGCTGCTATATAGTATGCTAGAGATAGATATGAGATCACTGTGTCAAGAACTGTCATTACATTACTCACTATCCCATCTCTGGTTATCTTGATGTAATTAATACAGATTGGAGGGAAATGGTTTCCATCCAGGAGAATTTTTGATCTTTTAAAAAAATTTCCTAGCCCAGATTGGGACCAAAAATTGAAATCTTGTTTTTTTGCAAACCAAAGATCTTGGGGGGGGGGGGGGGGGGGAGGAGAAAGAGATGGAATCAATTGAAACATTTCATTTCGATAATTTTGAAATGTTTCACTTCAATATTGACCTTTTAAAATCATTTATGAACATTTTTTAGTATGTTAACAAATTTCAAAACAAAAGATGGTTTGAATCGAAAAATTTGTCCCAGACACAGGGGTTGATCTTACAACATTAAAATCAAGGGGAATTTGGTCACTGATTTCATTGAGAGCTGTAACATTTATTAGGTTCATGGTGTCCATAACTGAGAACATGACAAATCCTGAACCCCTACACCCAAGTCTCATCAGCACATTCCTCCTCCTTCTCCTCCTCCTCCTCCTCCAACAACCACTTATACCTATGGTCCATGGCACAGAACGTTATGTCACCAGTTGCTTTACTTAGGGTGGATTTAGAGGGGAACTATTAACAACAATGTCCACTTCTCATTAAAAGGCATGTTTATCCTCCAATGATTTTTTCTCGCTCTCTTTTTTAGTGTTTATTTTTTCCCTATTATATATTTTTCCTCTATTACAATTTTTTTCCAATTTTTACCCACTTTTAATTTCTCTATTAACTTTCATTACGCTCATGAGCTTCTTTGCCAGGTAAGTTTTCCCCAAGTTTCCATAGCTCTATTTTTCATCAGTCACAGACCTGCAGCAAAATTTTGTCAAACTGAAGGTGTGACGTAGAAGCATGATGTTTTATAATATGGACTAGTTAGCTATTCTTTATTATGTAATAATTTACATATTCAAAATTTGTTTTTGCTGGCCACCCTTAAAAATATGTCAATCTAAAGAATACCATAGTTTTCAGTACATTAAATAAAAATTTGTTTTGCAAATTACTTTAATCCTACAGAAAGAACTAACTCTTAGAGCACAAAACCTTCTTCAGGTCCTACAAACATTAGAACATCTCAGGTACTGGCTGCTGGTTTAATAAACGGATAGGATTTCCATTTACTTCAGGCAGGCTTAATGTATTGTTCTTGTACTGAGACAGTCAGAATGAGTCAGGAGCCAAAGAATACACTTTATAGACACAAATAATCGTAAATTCAGAATGTCACCTTTAGGCAGAGGCATTTTTATTATTGTTAGTGGAGCTGCTGAGTAGGTTTGATGTTTTATTCTCTTGGGGACTAAATGTTCCAGAGTACCACAGCCCTATCTTTATCAGGCTCACAAGAAGGGAGCACAGCCAAACTTGCTTCCTATACTTCTCTATGATTGATAGCAGATGGCATGCTTTAAAATAAACCTATCCATTAGCAGTCCTCTGTGTTTTTACTCAAGGCATTTACAACTGTCTCAACCAGAAAACACATTCGCTCCACGAGCTAGTTTCAGCCCGCAACAGCTGTACAGGTGCAAATCTTTCATTAACTCTTAAATAGTGGTGAAATAAATGTTACATTTTATTTTATCTTTTGGTGGAGAGATCAGACTTCAAAGGAGGTGGTGGTGTGGTGGGAATTCCATAGTTCATTTACATGGGGTAGAGCTTTATTTTATTAAAACAATATTATGCAGCAGTATATTTTCCCTGGTATCTTATAGGTCATGTGAGTATAATACTCTACAAGTTTGTTCCCAGGGATATAGTTTAAATGAAATTACCAATCTTGGATGAGAATTTACCAAAAAGAGGGAGAGACACAGACATACATGTACAGGGCCTGAGCCTGGTCTCCATGATATTAGTGGGATTTTCCACAAGTAATTAGTTGCTGAAATCCATCCATAAATGCAATTGGTTTTGCCTAGATTTCTGTAGAATAGTCATATATGTTACACTTTTCCAGGCCATGCTTTGAATACAATGAGTTTCACAATACCTCTCCAAACATTGGTACTCTGGCAGCTAGAGCTTAAAATATTACTACCACATCTTTAATATTAGCATATAATATTAATATTAGACAAGATCGTAAAATATTAGTGCCAGATAAAATTGTGTTAACAGGGGCATAAGAGTCATTAAGCAGAATAACTATCACTGACTAAATGGATGCTGAAATTTTAACAGGCAAACCAATGTAGATGATAGAAACTTCAGAGAGACAAGAGGACCCTTTCATTTAAAGGGATGTTGGAGAGACTAAGGTTAGGGATTTGAAAGCTAGTAAATAAAACAACACAGCAGGATAAGTTATATAGAATGTGCCATCTCATTAGTGGCTATCATGCCCTATGTTATTTTTCCTATGTTGAAAAGATAAAACAAGGAGGCAGGCAATATTCTGTAGCAAATAAGTGGAAATTGGGGCATTTCTGTATAAATCTAAAGTAACAGGAGAAAAATACAAATGTGCTCTCAGCACTCTAAATCCATGTAGGATAATGTAGGTGCTAAACAGATTTATCATTATGGAATACATCTGGAGTGCCCTTTTTATGACAGAAACAGCAGAGCTAAATGAATCTGAGTTTGAATCACTATGCACCTTTGGCAAATATTTTGTAGTAGAAATGCGTTGAAATAGGATAAAAACAACAAAGTCACATGTATGTTCACAATAAAAACGTGAAAACCATTGGTAAGAGGAGCTAGTGGGAGCAGCTGGCTGTGTAGAGGCCAGTGAAAAAGAAAAACAGCATTTAAGAATGGAAGGTCATAAATATATCACACTATGATGTACCAAATATGTGTTAAATACAGTGGCTGTGGGCAAAAGTGACAGCTCTTAGGTGCTCATATGTATCAGAGCCAGATTTACTGAGGGATCAAATGCTGGTCAAGCACTGAACTTATTCCTTACTCTTACAAGTGCCATTAGAATGTTAGGACCAAATTTTGGCACATATTGCATTCCCTGCGGGATAACCTGGCAGTGCGAAGGGGACTGGCTTGTCAATTGAGTATTCCCTCATCTTGTGAAAAATGTTTTTTTCCCCCCATTAGTTTCACCAGAAATTAGAAAATTTCCAGACTGCCGAAACTTCAGGTTCTGTTGCTGCTATCACTTTCTCTAGAGTCAGAGGGGAACTGTTCATCATGTTTAAAAACACATGGATGGTTTTCCCATGAAAGTTTGAAAAAAATTCACCCTGTTGTGAATCAGAGTGAAAAGACAAAAAACTCAGATTTTCACAAAAACTGATAATCATCAAAAATGAAGGTTCAGATCAACTGAAACATTTTATTTAAATAATTTTGAAATATTTGATTTCAATTTCAACCTTTTTCTCTTTAACTTTTATAGTATACATTCAATTTCATAACAAAAAGTCATTTTGAAAATATGAAAATGGGAAAAAAAGCCAGACATGGGACATTTCAACACTTTCAAATCTTTTGTCAACATGGGAGTCAGGAAATGCATTGAAAATTACCCTCTCCCACAAATAGTTTTGGTTCGGTGAGAAAATGTTTTGTTGAAAAATTTCCAACTGTGTCTATTTACAACCAAGCTACGGAATGGGTGTACAACTAGAGAGAACCTCTTCTTTAGGCCTACCCCACCATATTATGCAGATGCTCTGTGGACGGACTCCTATTAAAATGAATTGGAGTTTTGTCCTTGGAGCACCTAGATAATTGGGCCCAAAATGAAATGTGGGGGAAAAAAATCCAGGCCAACCGTACAGAGTATAAGTAAAAGAGCATAAGTAGTACAAGTTCCTAGCTCATTGCTCCTGTTGACTCTTGTACCAGGGGAGTCTAGTCATTTGGCACTAATGATGCAAAGCCTCAAAAATAATTTAATAAATGAGCAGTATAAATGGTGTACTGCACTGTAAATTGTCCCAATTAATCATCCTTAAAGAAGAATGGAATGGCAAAGGAAAGATGGCATCCCTTTTTCTTCCTACTCCATCACTAATTTACCTTATCCCCCAGCACAACACTTCTCTTTGAGATCCCTGACTGCAATGTCTCACCTTTTCATTCTGAAAATATGATAAGTCTATGGGGTAATGGGAAGGTTGCAGATTGCTGTTTGCTAGTCCACCACTTATTCTGGTCACTAGCTACCACTGTATAATGAAACTCTATTTCCTCTTGCAGTCCCTGATCCAGCATACTGACACATGTGTTTAACTTTAAGGATGTGAATAGATACACTGACTTCAATGGGATTACTCTTGTGCTCAAAATTAGATATGGTCTGAAGTGTTTTGCTGGATCAAGGCCATGTTCCTCTAAAGCAGGTAAACAGCCAAACAAGATATACAAAAGAAGCACACATGAATCTTTCAGGCAGTTTTAAAATAAAGTTGTCATAAACAGATAGCTAAGGGTTAATGTTCTTTTACCTGTAAAGGGTTAACACAGGGAACCAAACACCTGACCAGAGGACCAATCAGGAAACAAGACTTTTTCAAATCTGGGTGGAGGGAAGTTTTTGGATGAGAGTCCTTTGTTCTTGGTCTGTTCCCTCTCTCGGCTCTGAGAGTGATTTTTCTATCTCCAGACTTTCTAATCTTCTGTTTCCAAGTTGTAAATACAAAGATAGTAAGACAATAGGTTTATATTGTTTTCTTTTGTATTTACATGTGTGTAGTTGCTGGAATGTGTTAAATTGTATTCTTTTGGAATAAGGCTGTTTATTCACTTTTTTTCTTAAGCAATTGACCCTGTATATTGTCACCTTGATACAGAGCCTATTTTTAATGTCCTTTTTCTTTCTTTTTATATAAAGCTTTCTTTTTAAGACCTCTTGGAGTTTTTCTTTAGTGGGGACTCCAGGGAATTGAGTCTGCAGCTCACCAGGGAATTGGTGGGAGGAAGAAGTCAGGGGGAAAAATCTCTTTGTGTTAGATTTACTAAGCCTGACTTTGCATACCCTCTGGGTGAGGAGGAGAGAGATTAGATCTCTCGGTACTTGTGTTTCCAGGACTGGAAGCAGGGAATCTCCTAGGGTCGTCCAGGGATGGGAGCCTGGGAGGAAGTAACAAGGAAACAAGGGGAGGGGGTTATTTCCCTTTGTTGTAAGACTCAAGGCATCTGAGTCTGGGGGTCCCCCAGGGAAGGTTTTGGGGAGACCACAGTGAGCTAGGCACTGTATAATTCCTAGCTGGTGGCAGCAATTACCAGGTCCAAGCTGGTAACTAAGCTTGGAGGTTTTCATGCTAACACCCATATTTTGGACGCTAAGGTCCAGATCTGGGAAGAAATGTTATGACAAAAGTAATTTAAGATTTCTTCAGCTAGTTTTCCAACGTTTGTTCCACTGCTACTCAGTATTTACTAGCTAGACCTCACCCCCACTGTAAGACAGATAGACAGACAGCCCTCAGCTGGTGTAGTCAGCATGGAAGACAGTGGCGCTATCACAATCTACAACAGCTGAGAATCTGGTCCTCAGTTTTCTACATAGATTCTTACCACAAGTGTTTCAGCACTGTTAAATATTCTGAGAAGCTGTCTAGTTGAAAACGTACACACAATTCCCACTGTTATGAAGGTAGATGCGTAAGTATTTACAGTAAAATGGCCAACACTACATATATATTTCCATATTTAACATTGTTAGTAAGATGTAGAACTAAAAAGGATTGCAAAGGAATTAATAGATTCATAGATTCTAGGACTGGAAGGGACCTCGAGAGGTCATCGAGTCCAGTCCCCTGCCCTCATGGCAGGACCAAATACTATCTAGACCATCCCTGATAGACATTTATCTAACCTACTCTTAAATATCTCCAGAGATGAAGATTCCACAACCTCTCTAGGCGATTTATTCCAGTGTTTAACCACCTTGACAATTAGGAACTTTTTCCTAATGTCCAACCAAAACCTCCCTTGCTGCAGTTTAAGCCCATTGCATCTTGTTCTATCCTTACAGGCTAAGATGAACAAGTTTTCTCCCTCCTCCTTATGACACCCTTTTAGATATCTGAAAACTGCTATCGTGTCCTCTCTTGGCCTTCTCTTTTCCAAACTAAACAGACCCAGTTCTTTCAGTCTTCCATCATAGGTCATGTTCTCTATACCTTTAATCATTCTTATTGCTCTTCTCTGGACCCTCTCCAATTTCTCCACATCTTTCTTGAAATGCGGTACCAGAACTGGACACAATACCCAAGTTGAGGCCTAATCAGCGCAGAGTAGATTCTGTAGGATGTTTAGATCCTGAGATCCTCCTTGTATTGCTGAAGCACCAAATGACCGTACTGCACCTTTAAGCGGGGGGTGGAGCAGAAGGGGAGGAATTTGTCTAGCTGGCTGAATAAAGGGAGCAGTACTTTATGGCTGGGGAGTGGTCAAACTGCTACCTCTCTGGAATAGGTACCTAGAATGTTCCCAATGAGCTGATCACCTAGATCTGGGCAGGAAACAGCTTTCCTAAGCTAAGTTTCAGAATTTTTTCTCATTCCAAAATTGGAGCATAAATTTGAAATGTTTTGCAAACTGAAAATTGGAGAACAAATTAGTTCAAGTCAATCAAAATGCTTCATTTTAATAATTTCAAGACATTTCATTTTAATTTTGCCCATTTTTAATTGTTTTAAACAATTGTACTACTGTTAGGTTACATTTCTAAACAAAATGTCATTTTGAACTGGAAAGATGAAATTTTTCATTTTGAAAATGTTGAAACAAGATGTTTTGACAAGTTGAAACTTCTTTTGTCAAAATGTTTTTGAGTCAAGAAACTTGAAAGCGATCCTTTCATGGAAAAGTTTTCTGTTTTGACTAGTTGCCCTTTTATTGGGGAAAAAATGTGAAAAAATTGCTGGTCAAGTCTACTTGCTGAGAGTTGTTACTGAAAAAAGTAAATTTGGAATCTCATTCTACAAGTAATATATGTTCATAACAGCTCCTATGAGTAATCCCATTGACTGTAGTGTGGCTATTCCCAGGAATAAAATTACGCGTGTGCCTAAATGTCTGCAGGCTTGTGACCCTGGTAGGAACTTGAAGCCTTCCTCTAATAGATATCCTGATCCAGCAAGACATTTAATCACATGTTCATCTAAGTAACAGAACTATGTATATGCTTAAAGTTAAGCATATGCTTAAACACTTTGCTGAATTAGGGCCACAGGGCATAATTTATTACGGTACCTCATTTTACCGCAAATTACTTAGGGACTTTATATTAATACAGTTACATTTAATCAGAAAAAATGTTATTCCCCTCACCCTGATTAATCCTTTTATTGATTAATGATTTAGAAATATGTGATGTTACTAAGCACGGAAAAAAATCTCTCTGGCTTAAATCTAGGCCTTCCCAGAGCTAGTGGCTGCTCCTCAGCAATTTCAGCCCCTCTTAACTAAGGGAGAAATTACAGTATAATCACTGAACTGGTAGAACACCTGGGCAATAGCCAAAGGGGGCAGGGTTTTACTCTTGGTTGATTTGGCATTTCTTTGAATAAGTTGGATTTCTGATAATGGTGTCTATACCTCCCTGGCAATGCTGCCAATATTACATTTGTATTTGCATTTAAAAAGGAGAGGAGGTTTAAAAAAAACACTCCTGAGTCAAAACATAAAATAAATCACATTTTAGAAAATTAACTTAATTATACAACCAAGTAAAGGAAAGGTATTGAAACACTATTGTATGCCTAACATTACATGAATTTACACTGGCAGTAAAAAATATATATACACCATATTCAAAATAGATGCAGTAACATGGCACATGCAGTAAGATGGTAAGCAAATGAGATTTAAACAAAAATGTAATGCAGAATGCTGGGAACAGTATTTGAACTGTATACAGGGCTAATTCATTGCGCACACACATTTAAAGTGCAGTCTCTGCTTTTTACATTTTAAGTCTGTTCTGAATGAAAACTTCTGTTTTATCTTTTTATCATATTTCTTCGTGGATAGAGATGAGTTGAGATTGTCATAATATGTATTGATAATAAATAACTTCATCTCAAAGTGTTTGCAAACATTATGTATCCAAAAATCACTTCATCCATCACTGGAGTGGAACATGACACTCGTTTAACCCAGCTACATTCCACAACAGTTTGGAAGAGGAAGTGATGAATAGTGTATCCAGTTGTAACTGCAGGAAGACTTTAGGACTCAATCCAACATGCACTGAAGTCAATTGAAACTCCTGTTGACTTCAATGGAAGCTGGATCAGTCCCTTAGGTAAGTAAAATGTAAATGCATGACCTGGAATTTGGCCAGTACACTAGGATTATGATGTTATTATTGTTCAACAGTTTTTCAGTGACCACCAGGTCAGGATCTCAGTTTTATGTTTTGTCTGATGTTTCTTTCAGCAGCACAATGACCACTAGCATTATGTTAGGGCATTGATTCAGTACTGACTCAGAGGGAAAACTGCCATTTTCTGAATCACTAACCATTCCTGCAACACCCTGCATTTCCTTGGAGATTGTCCACACAAGCAATGACCAGTTATGACCTTGGGTAGTTTGAGAGAGATGTTAGGATCACAGTCCAAAGTTGCATGTTTGTAAGCTGCAGATAAATTCTGTCTTCATAATTCCAGTATCTAGGAACAATACCACAACAAGAATATCTAGTGTTATGCTTTTCAAAGGCAAGTCTGTTTTCATTTTACCTGGAATGCTTGCCATACCCACCAGAGTATGTACCTCTCCCTTTGCTTTTAAGTGATGCAATGGCTTGAGGCAGGGTAGTGATGTCAGTTGGATTGGCAGGTACAACATAAACAGAAGCAATCCATTAAGAGGGGGAAAAAAAAAACTTTTGGAGAAGATTTTAAAGGTTTCCGGATGGATCAACATCCTTGAGATTAAACATTCCCACATGTAAGTTGACATTTTAAAATATAAAACCTATGAAAGATAAGAAGGAAATTATGAGAAATGCAACCTTAAATATTTTGAAGCATGACTTCCTGGATTATGTGGCAGTTGGCAAAACTTTCAGGGAAAAGATGCACAGAGTATAATATACTTCTTTGCCTAATACTTTTGTTCCTGGCCATTAATATTTTCATGTACTAATGCTTCCACACCTACAGAATATACCTGAAGTATCATTTGAATGATGCTTTTAATCTCAGCTGTTTTAGATCAATCTTTCAAAGTGTATTGGTTTAACAGTCAAGAAAGCACTGTCAAAAAAGATTTATTCTGAAGAGGAAAAAACTAAAATAAAATTGAACTTCTATCCCTGTTTAGATGTGGTTCATGCCTTGCTAAGATCCCCAGGTATGTGTGTGGGGGAGGGTCTGAATCCAGGGGTCTATCCTGGGTTAAAAAAGCAAACAAATGACAGAGTTATACAGTAATCAACCAAACACTGCTTTCAAGATGCAATGTGACAATTACTAGTCAACAGGGAAACACTTTTTAAAAAATAAGGGGTGGCCACTTGATTGAAGCTGGCTGACAGACAGGAAACTCCACTGCCAACAAGTTTGAGTCCTGCTGGAGTCTTAACAGACCACAGTTTCCTATTGTAATAAAAGTGTGACACACAGGAATCCTGGTCAGGAGGCTGAATTTTAGTTTCTGACCCCCTACTGACCTGACATTGGTCGGGATTACAAAAGGTTAATACCTCTTTGATTGTAGTGGTCATTATTTCTTGGTTGCAATTGACACTGTTATGGTACATCTTCCTTTTATTTATGAAAATCCAATGAAAATAAAACATAACCCCAGCTAAAAGTAACCACCACAGACTCCCATGGCCAATTAATAAAACACACAAATAGAGAGGTCTAGGATGTCAGTCAGAATAGACAACCTGAGACCCTGGACACAAGAGAGGATTATTTTGCCTCTCATTGGACATCTGTCAACAATTATATATGATCACACGTTCAAAAACCAGTTTCTTTTGCAGTGACCTGTTCAGCTGCTGAAGTGGATCCCTACTTGGCACTATCTTTTTTGTGTAATTGTGCTGTGATGCATCAGCTTCAGCATCTCTTTTTAAATTGCAAATATATTAAGAGTTCCAACAAAGAACTCTGTTTCTGCGCCACGATCAGAGTTTTGTTCTCCATCTCTATGCTCATGTAGTCTGCAAATCGCTTCTGCAGAATGGTTGCTGTACTTGTATGCATGCCACCAGACCCCTTGTGCCAGATGAGTTTGCATTGTGTGGTGATTTCCTCTTCTTTTATTGCAAACAAATCTGTTCTCTATTTGTTTACTCTTCTATTCTGTCTTTATGTCTTGGTGCGCATTTTTAATTAGATGTGCTTCAGTTCTTTCATTGCTCGTTGACGCTTTCATGTGGGAAGCACAGTTTTCACTAGCTCTGCAAGTATTTACTGTTGTTTGCAGATTCAGGTTCATTTATCATAGAGATGGTTATCAGTTGTACTACTAATAATTTGGTCTCTAATTAATCCATTTGTTAAAAATTCAGATTGCTATGACTTAACTTTATTACCTAGGTCTATTACAGAATGGTCAATCGTCTCACCTGGCAACTAGTTTCTTGTAAAGAAAATTTGTCTTTCCTTAGGGAAATTCTTCATGAAATATTCCTGAAAGCTTTGTGTGACTTCGTCTGGCAGTCTGTGGCACTGCCACCAGAATTTACTGTAGAGCTTCAGTGCCTCTGAGCTGGGCAGTGTGATGGACTTCACTCTCTCCGGTTCTTTTCAATACCACTGGTTTCCAGGCAGTCACTCTGAGCATCTCTTCTAGTTCTCTTCCAATTTTGCTTCCAGGCTGAATCATTCAGGTGGCTTCATTAGCTCCATCTTTGCCAAAATTGAGTTTATCTCTTAACACCATATTAATAAAGGTGTGATATGCAGGATTGCTGGAAAGAGACTGAACTTTATTTCCTGACTCGTCACATGATATGGGCAGGATTACAAAATATCCACTGTCTCCTGTGCCTACTGTTATACCCTTTCCCAACTCAGGGATATATTCCATGCAGACAGGGATCAGAAATTTTCCTGCACTCTGCCTGCAGTGAGATATCTTGTCTCCCCACATATTCCCAATAGGGGGGCATTGTGGTTGGCTTGCTTTCTGGCTTTTGTTGCAAAATTGTATAGCATGATCATTCGACTGCATGATAGTGCTATGAGTTATGTGGAATGCCTAGAGAAGGAGCAAGCTTCCATTTGTGGTGCCAGGATGGCATTTTCTTCTATCATCTACTTGGCCAAGGGGTGATGGTAGTTTTTGGCTTCCATTACAGGTATGAATGGGGTAAAAGGGCTTTCCTATAGGCTTTTGTTTAGGGTTATGTTTTGAACATGAAAGGCACTGTTTCCAGGCTAGATCCTTGTGAAAGCTTATGCTGTTGATTGCATGGGGGCAGCCACATATCACATTGTGATTGGCTAAACATTGAGCATTGGACAGGAGATGAACAATATGAACTAATAGATCTTTTCCACTTCTAATTTCTGTTCTCAAATGAATCTTTGTTACTGCTCTTAGACATGGAGCCAACTGTTACTCACAACACACCAGATATTTTCTTTTTTGCTGACCTGTAGCTCAGCAGAGAAGCTTTCAAAGAAAACAAACATAAAACTGTGAGAAACCAAGGGAAGATACGGACTGGCCCACTCATTAATGCTGGAATGTGGAAAGTATGAAGACATCATTTTTATTACCAGTACTGGAAAGCAAAGTCACTGAGTGGGCTGGAATACAAGTTATACTACATGCAGTAGTTAAAAAAAAACCTGCAAAAATGGGTGTAACCCTGGGCTTCAGTACAACTGGCCTTTCAGCCCCCACTTGAGATTTGTACATCCCAAGGGGAAACTGTGGTTTGGAATAAGAGTGTGCATTTAATTTCACTTGGAGAACTTATTGGAGTTGGCACATCAAGAAAGAATCTGAAGTATATTTTTTGTCATGGTTAGTGGCCCCTCACCACTATGTTTGATTATTTTGGAATGGGAAAAGTTAATTCTTATAAAATACCGATTTACAATTCATGATCATGCAGGTAGGGTGCATGGATTCTGCCAACTTGATCATAGAACTTAAATCTTATTCTAGCTCTTTGCTGTGAGAAAATAAAACTAAAATGTAAAAAAGCTGAAAACACAGCCCCTGATTGCTCGGGGAATTTTTTTAGTCATACGTTATCTTTCCTTGTAGTATAAGATATTTTGTCTCTGCTGAAACCCATAGCAGAAAACTGGCCTGACACATTCCCCTAGATTTCTAATCCAGAGCAGCCAAATTTATTTTTATCATATGTCTTCTTTTCCTCCCATGGTTATGCAAAACCTAGGAATATAGAGCAAGGGAGAAAGCTAATTTTAAACCAGCAAGTAACTTGCAGTGAAAGATTTCTTCAGTTACGTTCATTAAAACTACTCTGGGTGCTTTTATAAAGATGTAGGTGCCTCCAAATATAACAGGGGTAAATGCCAAGTTGGTAGGTTGAATATTTTCCTAGCAGACACATTACTTTAATCACAGAGATGGTGGTTTTTGTCTTGCTATTCAGTTCAACATTTCTGGAAGTACAAGGCTGTATCTTCAGAAACCATTTGTGAAAAGTTGCTGTTTCAGAATTGATTGCTGCATAAAAGTGTATGTGTGTGGTGATAGAGTGGTAATGAGAAATATCTTAGGGGACATAGGGGGCATTGGTACTTTGTTACTCCAGAATCTTTATCTTATGTTACTTAACTCTCCCTATATTTTAATATACTTTTTTGTCTGTTTCTCTCTCGTTCTAACTCTGGATGACAATTTAACTCTTAACACAGTAAATTTGTTTTCTTCCCCCAGACCTTTCTTAGTCCATGTAGCATCTTTGTATTTGTTTTCAACTCATCTTTGAACCTATTCTTCTTAACTCTGATCTAGTGGAATAGACAGAAATTGAGTTCCCAGGCTGAAAGCTCAGAATGAAGAATGACTGAATAAATGTGCATGCGTGTATGTGTATGTCTACATACATTACATATGTTATATATGTATGCATATAATAGCTATAGATGGGTGTAAAATATATTTTATAGAGACCACTGAGTAGACTTTAGATTATGTAATCTGACAGCTATCTTCAAACAATAGCTAAGTGTGGTGCATTTATTTATTATGCTATTGGCTTGGTCAGTGCTCCACCTGTCTTTATCTTCTTTCATGATCTATGTCTGGAACAGCATTCCTGACCCTGTTTGTTATGTCTCCACCTGTCTTCCTTTAAATCTTGTCTCAGAACTCATTCCTTTAAGGAGTTTTTCATGGCCAAAAATCTTCGGTGGGCCCCCCATTCATCAAGTTTCTCTATTCAGAAAATCACTTAAGCATGTCCTCACATAATAAAGTCCATGGATGATAAGCACATACTTAAGTGCCATTCTAAATAGGGATGGATTTAAACATAAGGCTAAATGCTTTCCTGAATTGGGGCCTGGGAGCTGTGGATGCTTAATTCTTATGGAAATCAGGCAGCTCATTTAGGTGCCTAACTGTAGGATTATTTGTCCAAAAGTATTGGCCTAGTGTGTGTGTGTGTGTGTGTGTGTGTGTGTGTGTGTGTGTGTGTGTGTGTGTGTGTGTGTGTGTGAAATATAAAATGAAACCATGTAATTCACAAGTCTCGTGAATTAATCTCATAAGTGACTTCATGAGCATATTGTCTCCGGGTGGTTGTCTCTACCTGATGGTCTTGTTTGGATGGATGATCCAGTCCTGCAGCCTCATCCATCTAGAATGCAGGATTGCAGTCTGAGGCTCTGGGGCAAGAGCTATTTCATTAACCACTTTAGAGAGGCAAAACATAAGTAATACAGAATCATAAGGAAGGAAGGAACAATGTAAGTACTGATGGGGTATTTCTGACTGGGTCTGGGATTTTAGCCCTGCCTCATCCTGCTAAGTAAAATATCAGGTTCTGAAATTAAGTACACAAAGGCTTTCAGCCTTTCAAAGGAAGATGAATGTTCCACTGCAGCCCTAATATTTACTAACAATTAAAGTGCTATATACACCAATACAGGCTATCTTAATAAAATATATTTAGTTCAATGTACGTTTGAAGTCTATGGCTGTACTGTTAAACTAGATGTTCTATCACTAGAGTTCAGGCCTTCGTGCTTTATATATGTGTAACTAAAGTTTTAGGTCAAACTTTTGGATTCCTTTTGATCTGGCTGAAAACTAGAATGCATCAACCCTTGTACATAATTAGAAAATGCCCTGAGAAAATGAAGATTGCTAGGAGTAGCATCTTTGTTAAACTCTAGCTAGATCAAACTCATTCCAGACTGCTCAGATACTGAGCACATTGGTCTTATGACTATGTGCAGTCTAAATTGATCTATGAGCCTAGCAAAGGGAAAGAGTTAAGCCTGCTTTGCTCTTCTAGTTGGCAGAAAGTTTGCAGTTTAAAATTACATACTGACTCTGGTGTAGAGACGCAAGAAATTATAGAGCAGACACTGTCCAGGACAACGTATAATTTAAAATGTACTAAAGAATGTATACCACATGGCAAAGTAAGTGAAGTGCTTCTTCAAATATAAGTGTTTTGCATAGAAAGGCTGTAATTATCCACTCCTAGGGAAATGTTTGCATTCATTCTAAATCAATATTTACTATTCATCTCTTGTGTTCAACAAAACAAGGATTTAACATTTTTTTATTTTAATGAGGTACTAAGACTATAATAATTCTACAATGTAATTGTCTTGATACAAAATATTGCTAAATTGTGTTGCTATTTCTGGAAGGAGCAGTTTTTAAAAGGAGGAGGTATCCTTATTTATGAAATGTTACTACAGTAACGCACAAACTCAGTCAAGCAGGGAGACTCACCAGTTTCAAAGAGAAGTTAAGCTGCCTTGCTGTTAAGGCCCTTAACTAAGATCATTCGGGTGAGTCTTTTGTCTCTCCCCGCCACCACAACCCTTCCTGAAAATATGGAGCTCTTTATAATTATTTCTTTTCAGATTGTGTCAACAGCAACAACAAAAGGATATAATTATTTTTTTCTGGGTTTAGGATTTTTTTCCATCCCCTTTTTTTGCTGCCCTGCCGAAAGACTGTGAATAGTGAACAGTAACAGGGCCAGATTATTCTCTGATTCACACTGGTGTTAATGGAGTGGCTTCAGATGTATTCCTCTATCTGAGCAGAACTAGGACATTTTTTTCCTTGTTTTACAGAGTGACACTGGCATGCTGTCATAGAATCAAAGAATATCAGGGCTAGAAGGGACCTCAGGAGGTCAACTAGTCCAGCCCCCTGCTCAAAGCAGGATCAAGCCCCAACTAAATCATCCCAGCCAGGACTTTGTCAAGCCTGACCTTAAAAATCTCTAAGGAAGGAGATTCCACCACTTCCCTAGGTAACCCATTCCAGAGCTTCACCACCCTCCTAGTGAAAATGTTTTTCCTAATATCCAACCTAAACCTCCCCCACTGTAACTTGAGACCATTGCTCCTTGTTCTTGTTCCATCCATTTGTTATTTTGAAGGTGTCGCGCTGAATGAAAAAATGTTTGTTTATATGTTATCCAAGGAAGAAATAGTGAAGTAAATGGCCTTTGTAATACTATATAGGAACTATAGGAATAGCAGCACAGATCCTCCCTCCAACAAAATCTTGGTGCTTTTGACTACAGGAAATGAGTATATTTCAAAAAGGTTCAAAGTTTAACATGGGGTTGAATAAGCTTTAGCTGAACCCTTGAGTGATGGGGCGGCCCCGCCCCTCATTAGCCCCAGAAGTGTCAGACCAGTAGCTCTGACGGAGGGAGTCCTGCCCTGGTTGTACTGGGCATGCTCCAAGTGCTCTGGGAGTGTAAAAAGAGGGAATTCAGCTCAGTCTGGGCTGCCGGCCGTAGGGGAAGGACCTACCTGGGAAGCTCCTGCAGAGGACCAACCACCGCCCTTGAACTCACTGGGGCCTGAAGCTTCCCCTGGCCAGCACAAAATTCTGCTGTGGGAGGAGACTGAAGAGCCCGAGAAGGCGATGGACCTGGAGACCAGTGGAGACATCGGAGACCCGTGGGAAACCCCAACGCTCAACTCTGTAGGAAGCAACCCGAGGGGAGTGATGGACTGGTACCTGGCCCCTGGTAAGTCTCAGCGTGTTTCGGTACGACCCCGCCGCTGAGCCCGTGGCAAGGTCCTACGGCACTGTTAGGGGCAATCCTATGGATGCTGGCCACTACGCCATGCTACTCTGTAACCAGGGGAAATCCTATGGACTCTAGCCACTAGGCTGTGCTGCCCCGTAATCAGGGGCAATCATATAGACTCTGGTCACTAGGCATGAACCCCCACACCTTGAGTCTGCAAAACTGAGCTGGAAACTTTGAAATAATAGCCTTTCCTACAGGTATTTCAGTTAATTGGTCCCAGCTCAAAAATGGAAATGAAATAAATTTACCTGAATGTTTCACAATCTTTTAAAAAGCCCCACAACTTCCCTTTGTGTGAGGAATTTACAACTCAGATATTTCCTTTCTTTGCAGTGCAGTAATATTCCTCTATAGCATTCCACCCAATCAGTTGCCCTGCCATAGTGATATCACAATTGAATAAAGAATATGCACTAGTATTAAAGTACTTTGCTGCTTGAGTGTACCTGACATTCCTTAAGACATATATTTGAGACCACTGCCACTCATGCTGACTAATGTTGTCTCATTGTTTCCTTGTATTCTCCTGTCTGTGTCCATCTGTTGTCTATTATGCTTAGATTGTAAACTCTTTGTGGCCGGGACTCGTTTTCAATGTTCTGCATTTGTACAGTGCCTAGCACAGTGAGGTCTTGGTCCATGACTCAGGCTCCTATGCATTATAATACAATTAATAAATGATAACATCTAGTCCTCTTTTTTTTAAAAAATGTCAGTCATGTATTTATGGTATTGAAGTGGCTGCATCTCAGAATTCTCTGTCTGAAAAACTTACTGCTCATGAGGAATTTCTTTTCCTTGTCCTGCCACAAAACTTTGTCTCCAGGACTTAAAGATGCCAAGGGTATTCACCCTCAGATTGTCAAGACAAATCTTCAAGTATATGCCTAGGACACAGCGGTAAATTGAGCAGAGGAAAGCAGTGGACCTTAACAAAACACACAATTGAATCAAATCATATAAACTGGGAGGACTTTATATAGGAATATCCATCTTTGAAATCCTTTTCTTCTCTTTTACGGTTGCTCAATGTTGCCCACCATTTAAAAAGTTCGGATCCTTCTGGCCCACTGGGAAATATCACTTCCTGCTGCTATAATTCAAGACATCAGCACAGACCTCTGAGTGAATACAAACTTGTATCTGTGTATTTTTTCTACAAAGATATTTTGGAGTCGTTCCTGTCCAAGAAAATCACTCATGTAAATGGGGTGAATAGTCCTGAGAGAAGAGCAATCTCTTTCTTCAGGAAATGATATTGTAACTGGTGTTTTAATTCTCAAGATATTTCACTCTCAGCACACAGGGTAACAAAAGGCTATACAGTGCCTAATGATTCAACAGTGATTCTGTGAGAAAGCAGAAGGTTAAGAGCAAGTTCCTAAAGTCTCTAAAATCAATGGGACACTAGAATGGGAACTGAAGTGTACCAGAAGGGACCTCTTGAGGGTCATTAAAAAAAAAAGCAGAAACCGATTATGAACAGAGCTTTTACCCAAAGAACTGGAGGGGGCCAACAAAACCATTCTACTGCACTCCAGTTAAATGTCTAATAGTGGAGACATTTTCTACACAGCCCATAAAGGATAATGAGGAGGGCTTTGATAGCTTTAGAGAGAGTTGTTCTGTCACTGTTCACAAAAAGATCTAAGCATATATTAGCAGAGAATGCATGTAAACACAGAAAGGGAAGATGTTAGCTGAATACTGTGGATTTCATCTCTGTGATGTGGTTAATCTATTATACATGAGAAAAATAGCATCAACCTAACATTAAGGTGCAACTAGGAACAGAGGGAAGCAATGAAACTCTGTGTTAAGGCTACACTCAATGATCTCACCTAGAGGTGACTAGGTATTTGTAAAGAGTTGGAAATGATGGCTGATTTTACATACACTGGACTAGATTCAGAACTTACCTACTCCAGGGCAAATGAGAAATAAGGTTCTGATCTAAAGGCAATTGAAGTCAATGGAAGTTTTCTATCAGTTGAAGTGGGGTTCAGATCAGGCCCTAATTGCATTCCAGTCAATTTTTCTGATGAGGAAAAATGTGTGATTTAATGGTTCAATCATGGTACTGGCAGTCCGGAAGTTTGAGTTTTCTTCCTTTTTCTGACATTGACTGTCTATGTGAATACGTCACTTCCTTGTTCTTTTCATTTCCCCTATCTGTAAAACTGGGATAATCACACTTTCCTACCTCACTGGGATATTGTGAAGAATATTTGTGAAGAACTTTGAGACCATCAAAGGAAGGTTCTATAAAAGTGAAAAGTATGATAGCTTTCTTATGCCTCATTGTTATTCAGAACAAAGGAGTTAGCTGAAGATGGAGTAATGGTCTTAACTACTAGTTCTGGTCTTAACGTTGATTAACATAGAATAGACTATGAAATTATTTAGGGCCAGATTTTTCCTCTTGGGGCAGCCCTTCTTTGCGGGCAGCAGAGTGCCACAGCCACAGCATATCCTGTGAGAGGCACAGTGCAGCAGGGAACCTTAATACTTCTAGCGTTCCCCAATGTATACATGCACTGCTTTGGTAAGATCAGTATGTTCTGCCATCTGTGGTGGTTACCAAGGCACTCACATGGTATTGTGATGGGTGGGTAGTCAGTTGGTAGACTGTATTTGTGCCTTTGGACTAAGGGACACTTCCATTTGGGAAAACAATCAAAAATCCTCCCTGATTAGAATTGTATGACTTCTTCCATTGCTAGTGTAACTAGTTGCGGAACTTTCCAACACTGCTGAACTTGAGTAGAAATGGTCTAGATTTTTTTTTAAGGTTGACTCATGTGGATAAAGTGAACCTAAGTCAGTCTAATGGTGTTACACCAAAATCATGCAACATTTGTGGCATTGCTTGTTGTTGATTTTAAACCAGGCTGGAACTTTTCTTTGCATTAGTGATTATCCTGAAATACAAAATTTGCAGGGAAAATCAGGTGGTGAGAATGCATACAAATGCATATAAATTAAACCCCCTGAAATGTAAAACATCCAAACAAACAAACTGAAATCCATTTAACATAATGAAAAAACTCCAGACCTTAAAAAATGGGACAGTCACACAGTAAACAGCAGACCAGAGTTTTTCTACATATATGCCAAATTCTACCCTGACTTTTCACTTCATTCAATGGGACTGTAAGGTTGTAAGTCAGATCAGAATTGGTCCCTATTTTTGTCCTGATGCTTTAAATACTTAAGCATTGCTTAGTTTTAACTCATAAATTAATTAATATCAATAAATGGCCATCAAAAGGACTACTGGTGTGCTTAAGTTAATTACATGGATAATGTTTGCAGGATCATGGCCCATGTTTCTAGCTCTAGTTGCATTTGCCTCTTGTGCTGCAAAGATTCAATCCAAAGCTCCCTGAAGTCAATGGAAAGACTTCCCCTTCAATGGTCTTTGAATCAGGCCTCAGTAACATGTTTTCAGAGTGAAGTAAATTGATCATATGGGATCTGATTCTATTCCTCAGTGCCTAAATTTAGGTGACTTTATCTGAATTAGGCATCCATTTTGGGCACCTGTTCAGGTGTCTAAATTTATATTTAGGCTCTTCAAATGGTCAGTTAGGTGCAGAACTTTAGGCAAGAGAGTTAGAAAATTGGGCCTTTAATTGTACTTACCTTAAGCTATTTTTAAGGAATCAGCCACACACTGAAGACTAAGTCCATGGAGTAGTTCAGTTTTTAAAGTGAAACCATATTTTAGCTTGAGCAAGTGAAAGATGAAAAATCCAAACCTACTGAAAAACAGTTTTTGACTCTTCTGTATCTAAAAATGAGCCTACCTCATTTAGTCTATTTAAAAATGTTGTATCCATGCCACTTGCATGCCAAGGTTGAATGTAATGTAAATGAAAATGGTTGAGTTATAAACCATTGAAAAACAGGGTTTATAATGGAAACAGTAATTGACCCTTAACTACCGCATCAAAAATACAATGCTGTAATACAAAGCCTAGTGCTTGGGATCCCATTGCTGCTTCTAACCTCAGGCTGGCAGACTAACACCTCACCACAAAGCCAACTAACGTTTATACTTAAAAAAAAATTTCTGCAACATGGCAAGTAGGGAAGAGTTATAGGAGCAACATACTGTTGGCCAATATTTCACAAGCTCTCTGTCTCAAATTTTCAATATTTCCACAGTTGCCAATCCTCGCTGAATTCACAAAAAACATAGTGGTATTTCTCCTCTGGTCTGATGTTGCACACTGGCTAGAAAGGTGATTTTATTTCACCTTAAATGGTAGCATTGCATCATAATTGTACCTCCTCTTCTTCAGCCTTAGGGGTGGTTTCCCTGAACCAGCAGGGAGCAGGACACTCCTTTGAGTTCCATTCAGGTTGAAAGGAGAGGCTGATGACTCTCATCCCCTCCCCTTTACATGGCTATTTGCAGCATGAGGGGAAGGGAAGATGGTGGTGCTGGGAATGGAACTGAGTGGTTGTGCTGTACATATTAGCATACAATTGGCTGGTCTAGGGGAGGCAGCTGCCAACTTGTTTGTTGTGCAAGGCTGGGCTAGGGTGTCATCTTTGCCAGCAATTATGTTTGTGACACATGGGATATGATACTTTGGTATAGGATGAAACCTATAATCCACCTTGAAATGGGTGACCATGATCCTGAGGATGAGAAATATTAGGTGCAAGCAATCCCATGAGTAGAATTCCTATTCAGTCCTGTATGTAGGATCAGTTTGACCCAGACACAGAAACACTAGGAGTCTACACTGATGTTCAGAAGAAGGAAATTTGAAAGTATTAATTCAAGGAAAAAAAGCAACTTATATGAATGGAGAATTTCTACTGATAGTTTGCAAAATTCTCTTGTTCTCTGTGCACAAGTAGTGTCTTAAGTTTATGCTTTCAGATGCAATGAGGGAAGCAGAGGACATAGCAAATATCATTTCTGTTCTGAGATTGTTTTTGTTCAGCTACAGATTAAATTTTTTTTTATTATTATTTTTAAATATTGCACAAGAAAAACCATATAGCTCTAAGCTCAGGACACTACTCTGACACCTATGTGAGGATTTGCATCTACACCTTCATCAACGGCAATGAGAGTTGCCTTTCACCCATTTTAACAGGAGTTGCAGAAAGCAAAGGGACAGCTGCTACTTAGAGACCTTGCACTCTTGTGTGGATGAAGATGACATATATGTAGCTCCATGTGGTGTGGGACAGGAGGTGGTGCCAGTGAATCTGCAATTAGGTCTTTTCTACGGACTTGAGGAGAAGAAACTATAAAAAGGCCAAGGGAGAACATCAACAGTAGATATAAATATATTGACCGATATTGCTACAATTTTAGAGACAGACTTGCTTGCATTTCGAATAATCTCTCACCCATTCTTGGATTAATTTCTCTCTATTGGCTCCAGTAAATTCAATTCTTTTCTGAAGGAACACCCACACTGGGCATTAACTTGCATCTTACTATGTAGAGACTGAATCTTTGATTTCTAAATATCCCACTGACTTCTACGTGAAGAGGATCAGGCTCTTACTGTGCTACGTTATTATTAAGATTGTTGGTTATGCAAGTCATTCCTTCATTTGTGTCAAAGCCTGAAATCTTTATTTAAGGACAACCCCATCTGAAAACGCAATGACTAAGAAAAGGACACCAGGACTTGGACCTTTGTGATTTTTGCTCTGTGTCACTTATATGGAAAGAGAGAGAGAATATAATACTATATAATCTGTTCATTAATATTTAGATTAAACAAAAACAACAGAAGAAACCAACAGTCACTTATTCAAATAAATGTATCCGGACATAGGAATGCCAGGTCAGTCTTTGGCAATGGATCAAGTAATGATCAGGATTTGAATCTATAGAAGCATTAACATTTCTAAAACAATCACTCTGAAATAAAGCTCAGAAAGTATATTTAAACTATGGAAAAATACTCTATGAATATGCAGTTTGTGGCTAACTGCTCCCTATTGTTTTGGGCACTTGTCCTGCCTTGTAAGACCTTTTTAAGAGGAAAAAACTAGAAAGCAAGATATATTTTGAGGCATGTATTTTAGATGGTTTGTAATAATGTATTTCCCTTTTCTTATCTTTCTTTCTTTGGTTTGCTTTTTTATAAGGGTATTATCCAATTTAGTGTGGCACAGTTCAAGTGCACAGCTTCAACCTTTTCCATGACCTAAAAAGTGGGGTGGCAGTTTGAAAATAAAAAATATCCTTAATGAAGTGTGGCAGCTTCTCTCCTTTTCCTTCCTCAGGAGACATGCCTTAATCTCTGGCTCAGAGCCTTGTCAAATGCTGCAGTAAAGAACTGGCAAGCTCAGTGCTACTAATGGAGTGAAATTGCAACCAGGTTGTTCATTTCTTCACATTTTTTTCTTCTAAATACTGCAGCAACTGAAACCCCACCCATCTCCAGACTTCTGTAATGAACATTTAGTGACTTTTGTGACTGTCCTACTATACATTTAAGTAGAATTTAAATTATGCCACTAAAACATACTGAGGATTTGGATGCTTATAGGAGTCAGTTATTAAGAAAAAAAGATTAAAACAGGGCTGTTATAGGGATTTTAAGTTCTTCCTAAAGATATAAAATTATGGTATTTATGTTTATAACTTTTGACAGTGTATCTATGTTGTTGATATTATGTCTCTTGCATAGTAAAAGCTGAAAGCATTTGATTTTGGTCAGATGATTATTGAAAAAAGGTATGAATTGCTCAAAATCTCAATAATATGAAATTTTTACACTCTACAAGTTTTTATTTTTTTCATGATGCCAGCAAACTGATTGACTAATATGGATTGGAATTAGTGTGGCTTCTATCATTTATGTGAAAAACCAAAAGCAGAAATTCCTTCACTCCTACAATGCCTGAGTATATCTCACTTCTCAAGGGGTTACACCATAGTCACCTTATGAGGTCCCTTTACATTTTCTATCAGCACAGTGTTTTGTGGACTTGAAATAAATCAACATGTAGAATTCACTTATCTGCAAAGCCACTTTGCATAGAGGTCAGGAAGTCAGAAATGGCATCAACCAGGCAGCAACAAACATCCCATTTCCTATAAGCAGCTTGCTATTTAAATATCTGACAACTTTTAGTTTGCAAAAAAGCAAATATCCAGTCACTGATGCTAGGAGCAGGAATTAGTGCTGTTCCCTTAATCTCTGTTATCTGGGTTCTATCAATGTCAATAATTGCATGACAGCTAGGGAGGAGAGCAATAGTGGATGGATGGGTAGGAAAAGTAGTTCATTTGCTCACGTGACCAAATAGTGTATGTGTGTTAGCACCTCATAGTCCATCTCATCGTATGGGAGAATTGCTGACACAGTTATGCTCATTTGAAACATTGAGATTCCTTGAGAAAATATATGATGTATGGGAGTTATCTTGCACTTATCCAAGGCTACTTTAAACTTTGCCAGAGGATGGAGAGAAATGGAAAAGAAGAGTATTTCCATACTACAGTCTTCTGATATGTGTTACACTATGTTACTGCAGGGGTTTCTAGGTGGGATTCTGCTCTGTAGAAGATGAGAAACCACACTCGTACTCTGCCTTGGGTTAATTTTTGTCTTCTCAGCTTTTCTTCAGAGTCATGCGCATTAGGTCCTTTCAGCATGGAATTTCTGTATATTCCACGTGCACCTGTGAAATATGCTCTCTTTATAGAAATGCATGTTTTCCCCATGCTTGTTAGCACAGATAGTGTAAATCAGCTTAGCTTCACTGAAGTCAAAGATGATTTAACAGTTTACACCAGCTGAGGATCTGACCCAATGTATTGAAAATATAAATGGAGACTGTGCTTTTGCCAAATCTAAATACCTCAGTGTCTGCATCTGAACTGATGTTTTTGATGGACCTTTTATGTACGTGAGGGAGCTAGTTATGGACAGGGGCGGCTCTAGGTATTTTGCCGCCCCAAGCATGGCAGGAAGGCTGCCTTCGGCGGCTTGCCTGCGGGAGGTCCCCAGTCCCACAGATTCGGCGGCTTGCCTGCAGGAGGTCCCCAGTCCCACGAATTTGGCGGCACAGCTGCGGGGGGTCCCCAGTCCCACGGATTCGGCGGCAGCCTGCGGGAGGTCCGCCGAAGCTGCAGGACGAGCGGACCCTCCGCAGGCAAGCCGCCTAAGGCAACCTGCCTATCGCCCTCGTGGTGACTGGCAGAGCGCCCCCTGTGTCTTGCCGCCCCAGGCACGAGATTGGCATGCTGGTGCTTGGAGCTGCCCCTGGTTATGGAGCTGAATATAAAGAAAAAGCTGGTAATCTTGGAATATTTCCACCATCCAACAACTGATAAAATGTTTGGTGACCAGATTTTGCACTTTTTCAGCCCCATAAATAATTTTGTGAATCATTTTAAAAAATGTGAACAATGTAAATTCAAGCACAAATGCACATACAGAAAACATGGATACAAATTCTAAAAGTTGCACACACTCTTAATAGTAACCTATATTCTAGAGTTGCTATACAAAGAGCCCTGAGCTCCCTGCCTTGAACAGTTTGCAATCTAACTCAACAACCTATACACATAGGCTATTGGATGGGATACAATAAAAACAATTGACTGAGCTTGTGATGAGGATGTGCCTTGTTAGTTTAATGATTTTCTGGGGAGAAATCATTGTCTATTTCATTACCATTTCTTATAATGGGGGACCAGGGTTTATAGATCTCACAGAAGAAGTGTGTTTCGGGAACGACTTGAAGGAGTAGAGAAGGGAAAGGCTAGTCAGGAAGGAGGCTCAAATCATGGAGGCCAGCATAGAACAGGGCCTGGGGACAAGAATGGGAGGAGCACTTGGCAGGGATGGATAGCAGTGTGGATTGGGGGAGTATAAGGAGACATGAGCAGAGAGAGATGAGAACTAATTGGTACAGTGTTTGCAAGGACTGAATGAGGAGATTAAATCTGAGGTGAAGGGAAGAGATTTAAGAAGATGCTGGAAGCTGGCTGAACACTGGTCAGCTTAGATGACTTTTGCAGCAGAATTTTGGATAGCATTAATTATTAGAAATGAAACATGTGGCCCATCTACCATTCAGTGGTAGTATTGCATAGTTTTCCACTTACACATGCACAAACCTTGATTAGTGCTAACTGTCCAAAGAGACAGACAAGTATTAATGTAAGGACTCCAGTTGTAAATCAATATTTTAAATAAATTGTTTTAACTGTTCATTATGGAAACTTCATTTTGAGAATAATTATAAGCCTAAAAGTGAAAGTGAGATTTAAATCCTATGCTGATGGGCAGAGATTTGGCAGGTAGCATACATACTTAATCAGTCATATTGTAGCTTCTATGCTTAAATTGGAGCTTGCAATGTCTTTGTACTAAGAAATACAGTATATTCATCCATCATATTTATTCAGATTAGGCCATTTTAGAAGCAATGGCAATGCTGTTTTTCAAAGTTATCTGCAGTAGGTTTAAAATGTAAAACATACTAAACGTGGCTGATGCACATTCATAAGAATAAGGCAATACAGTTTTAATATGCTTAAAATACCAAAAGTTAATGGCATATTCTTCATGGCATCCTAGTTCACAACAGAAAAAAATTATTTTTGTTTATTGAACCATATACATTTACTTCTACATTATTAGCCCAATTTTGTGGGCCGGGGTCAAATCCTCATGTCTTAGTTAAAACTCATTGATTGTTGTGGTAATTTTGGTAGCATCAGAAATGCAGTAGGAAAACTTTTTCTGTTGTTCTATGTTGCTTCTTTTTCTTTTGTTAAGGTCAAGATTTATTATTTCTTATTTTGACCTATAATGTTTTAGCATCGCAACTGTTTGGCTGATGAATTGCAGCAACATAAATATGACAGGTCTATAACTGTACTTATTGATTAGTGTACATCAACTGTGGAAATATGTGTTGTCTCTGTGTTCATATGTAGGTCCCATCACTACAGTTTCTTAGCACCTCCTAAGAATGAAGAAATGGAAATAACATTAACAGTCTCTCTTTCCCCTTCCAAGTAGGTAGGAGTAAATTGCTTGATTAGATTATAGGGTCTGTGTATGTGTGTGAATAACTTATTGTAGGGAACTTATATTAACGCCAAACCAATTAATGGTAATTAATGTTCCTGTGTTTAATAACAAAAGAATTAATAGAAAGCAGCCACTTACCATAAATTGTTGCCTTGACATCTCTTACTAAAAATAAAAATCTGTAGAATGCCATGTAGATTTTAGGAAAGAACCGAAAGAAAGATTAGATAAAGAAATCAACTCACTGTAGCAACAATAATTGTCTAACTGCTTTTTATCTACTGTCTGGAAGAAATAAACAAATTAATGTATTTGATTTAAACTAGTTGGTGAGAATATTTTTCAAATAATATAATAAAAGCTTTCTTTCAGATATAAACAATGGGCTTTTGTGTGAGAGTAAGACTTTAAGTGATACTTAACCAATGTGTGAGTCTCTTACCTAACAAGTATAATGCTCATAAATACAGTTTCTCAACACTAAAACAATTTTTTAAATTAATCCATAATGTTCTTTTAAACACTATACCATCCAGTAATACTTATCAACAAATTTGCCATCATCTGAGACATTGGCACCCTGCTTACTACTTGATGAAGCAATAAGTACACTGGATCAATTAAAGAATATTTTCCAAAATTTAAGGTTAAATCACATTCTTAGTAAATTTCCCAAATAAATAATGAGGCCTTAAAGCAAAATTGTCAGACATATGGGCTGGACACTAGATGTGGCCAGGGAAGGAGTTTAATGTGACCTAGCAAGCTATTGCAAAATCCTCCTTCTGTTGCTTCTGCTATGCCTATCCCCTGTTGTGCTAGATTGGCACTGCTTTAAATATCACCTCCTACCAGTCACCACAGTGAGGGCAGCCTTTCTGGATGAGATGGTGAGAGACCTGTGCTAGGAACTCAGAAGATTAGAAGGGGGATTGCGTTCATCTGGGGGAAAGGACTTGGCCAAAGGACTTGGCCAAAGTGGCCAATATTGAGTGAAATTCTATCGTTTTGAAGAAAAAATGTACATAAAAGAAAAATGTTGTCAGATGTCTGTGTATTTGGCAGCCAGGATCATTTATACTGTATTCTGCTTTTACTGTTTTGGTGGATCTGTATGTGCTCTGTCTGTGATCTGGATGTGGCTAGAGTTTCCATGTCTGTGCTTCTGGCAAATATGGTCCGTGCTTAACCCAGACTGTATTTTTGGACTTACCATCTGCTTCATTCTCACTGTCAAATTCAGAACTTGTCTGTTAGTCATTTCACTTTCAGGTTTTATGTAGATCAGCACAGTAACTAGGACTGGATGAACTGAATGTGATAAAACAGAAACCAAGCTAAATCTCCTGCCCTAAAAATCTGAATGAATCTTTTAGTGAGGAGTAATAATAATAAAAGGCTGCATGCATGTGCATGTAACTTTCTTATATTCATTATTGGAATTTATTCTCGGTTACTCTCTATTCCCTTGATCAGAATGAAATCAGAAATGGAAGTCCCAAAATACTATACAAAAAGCTGATCTTGGGGTAATTCCCAACCTGATTAGAAGCAGGAATTACTGAACATTTCACAAGAGAGCCTGTTCTTGCAAGATTTCCACCCTATTTGATAGTCCCAAGTACGAAAAGTTGAGATAAGTATCTGAACTTTGAAGTATTTATCTGAATATCTTTTTATATTCCCCTCACACAACCAGGCAACAACATTACTCTGTGTATCTTGTCTGGAGACACCTATCCAGTGCTGGAAATTTGGACTTGGATGAGAGCTAGCTGAAAACACAACCCAGATTGAGGAATGTTGGTAGGATGAGAAAAGCAACAAGGAACAGTTGGTGAAGTTTACACCCACAACAGTGATTGGGAAAGTGTGCCTGCCATTTGTAACTCAATTCATAATTTGTGGGTCTGTCATAAACAGATAGCTAAGGGTTAATGTCTCTTTCACCTGAAGCACCTGACCAGAGGACCAATCAGGAAACCGGATTTTTTCAACTTTGGGTGGAGGGATTTGAGTGTCTAAGGTCTTTGTTTCTGGCTGCCTGCTTGCTCTGAGCTTTGGAGAAGTAGTTCTACTTTCTAGTCTTCTGTTTCTAAGTGTAAGGACAAAGAGATCAGATAGTAAGTTCTATGGTTTCTTTTCTTTGGTATTTGCATGAATATAAGTGCTGGAGTGCTTTGATTTGTATTCTTTTGGAATAAGGCTGTTTATTCACTATTCTTTTAAGCAATTGACCCTGTGTTGTATCATCTAATACAGAGAGAACATGTGTACTTATTTTTCTTTCTTTTTATATAAAGCTTTCTTTAAGACCTGTTGGAGTTTTTCTTTACTGCAGGGAAATTGAGTCTGTACTCACCAGGGAATTGGTGGGAGGAAGAAATCAGGGGAGATCTGTGTGTGTTGAAGTGGCTAGCCTGATTTTGCATTCCCTCTGGGTGAAGAGGAAAGTACTTTTTGTTTCCAGGATTGGGAACAGAGAGGGAGATTCACTCTGTTTGGATTCACAGAGCTTGTGTCTGTGTATCTCTCCAGGAGCATCTGGAGGGGGAAAGGGAAAAAGGATTATTTCCCTTTGTTGTGAGACTCAAGGGACTTGGGTCTTGGGGTCCCCAGGGAAGGTTTTTCAGAGGGACCAGAGTGCCCCAAAACACTCTAATTTTTTGGGTGGTGGCAGCAGGTACCAGGTCCAAGCTGGTAACTAAGCTTGGAGGTTTTCATGCTAACCCCCATATTTTGGACGCTAAGGTCCAAATCTGGGACTAAGGTTATTACATGGTGTGCAGCTGGTGGGACTAGAATCCAGAAGCCAGTAGAAATATTATATTTTTCTTTTCTCTGCTAAGGGCTTTTTAGCAGAGAGAAGCAGTTGGTTTTAAAAGGGAACCAGAGAGAAATTTTTTTTTCTGCTCTCTCTGGCAGTTTGTGGCTTGCATGTTAAGCAGAAGTCGTTAAGGACTATTAACAGTCTTTTGTCACACAATAGCCCTCCCATTAGGAGTCAAGTACCAGCACTTATAGGCATGCAAATAAAGTGGTTTTTCTGGTTTCCCTTCATTGAACATTAGCTAGAAAGAGAAAAGGAAAATTAGCTAAAGGCACTGTTGCTAGGCAGACTTCAGGAGGCAACAGAGAACCTGCAGTTCAAAAGATAAACACCGGAGGGCACCCCAACACAAGAAAACAGGAACCATGACTTCTAAGGCAAAAATTGACGCCGAAGAACAAATCAAAGAAGCTGAACACAGGCGAGAGATGGAAAAACACAAACAGCAACTGGAAATAAAACAAAAAGAGATGGAGATGAAAGAAAGAGAAGAACAGATCAAAGAGGCAGCCTACCAAAGAGAACAGGCAGCCTACCAAAGAGAACAGGCAGCCAAAGAGGCAGCCAAGGAGGCAGCACACAGAAGAAAACTAGAAGAAGAAGAGGTGGCCCACCGCCGAGAAATGGAAAACCACCACCGAGAAATGGAAAAACAACAAAAAGAGAATGAAGAGAAGGAAAAACAGAGAAAACATGAACTGGAATTGGCAAAAGCTGGGCTGCATGTGCCAGCCAACCCTAACAACCCGGCGCCAAATATTGCTCCACAGCACAGGAAATTTCCCACCTACAAGGCAGGTGATGACACCGAGGCCTTCTTGGAAAATTTTGAAAGAGCCTGTCTTGGGTACAGCATTCCCGAAGACCAGTACATGGTAGAATTGAGGTCACAGCTCAGTGGACCTTTAGCAGAGGTGGCAGCTGAAATGCCTAAGCACCAAATGAATGACTATAAACTTTTCCTAACCAAGGCCAGATACAGGATGGGGATAACCCCAGATCATGCCCGTCGGCGCTTCAGAACCCAAAAGTGGAAACCCGAGGTGTCATTTCCCAAACACGCCTACTGCATTGCAAAAAACTATGAGGCCTGGCTAACAGGAAACAACATTCAAACCTTGGAAGAACTGAACCTCCTCATACAAATGGAGCAGTTCTTGGATGGTGTTCCTGAAGACATCACGCGGTACATACAAGATGGAAACCCCAAGAATATCGCTGAGGCGGGGGAGATTGGAGCCAAATGGATGGAACTGGCAGAAAGCAAGAAAGCTACTGTCAAGGGGAACGATTACCCCAGGGGGCACACAGACCATAAACCCTACAACCGAGGACAGCCAAAGACCCCACATACCACCCAAGTAAAGCCACAGATACCCTACCCTTCAACCTCACCAGTCTCCAGTAACTCACCTCGGCCCAGTGACCCATCAGATGGAAGATGCTTTAAGTGTAATGAACTGGGACATATCAAGGCCAACTGTCCCAAGAACACCATGCGAGTGCAATTCATTACACCACCATCACACCAAAGATCCCCAGGCCCGGATGCCTCTCAAATACCCTTGGAGCGAAGGGAAAATTTGAGAGTGGGCGGAAAGAAGGTTACTGCGTGGAGAGACACGGGGGCACAAGTGTCAGCTATCCACCAATCCTTCGTTGACCCCAAATTCATCAACCCGAAGGCCAAAGTTACAATTTACCCCTTCATGTCACAAGCTGTAGACTTGCCTACAGCTCAACTGCCTGTCCAGTACAAAGGCTGGTCAGGAATGTGGACTTTTGCAGTCTATGACAATTATCCTATCCCCATGCTACTGGGGGAAGACTTGGCCAACCAGGTGAGGCGGGCCAAGAGAGTGGGAATGGTTACACGTAGCCAAACCAGGCAAGCTTCCAGACCCATTCCTGTTCCTGAGCCGTCCACAGAGGCCCCGTCTGTGTTACCAGAGACCCAGACAGAGGTAGTGGACCCAGATTCCATGCCTACCACTGAAACAGCCACAGCATCTCCAGTCCCAGGCCCGGAACTGGAACAGCAACCAGCACCAGCAAGTGCAACCCCATCTTCAAACTCAACGCCAGAGGGCGCCAGCGAGCCAGAACTGGCAGAAGCAAAAGACAACCATACCCAAAAGGCTCAGCCAGAGCCTAAAATACCCTCAGGTGCACCAGCGGAGAGCGGTTCACCAGCAACGGAAACAACCCCATCACCTACATCGCTTCCGGAGGGACCAAGCCCAAGTCCACAGTCTGAGGAAGAACTGGTGACCCCAGCCTCAAGGGAACAGTTCCAGACTGAGCAGGAAGCAGATGACAGCCTACAGAAAGCTTGGGCGGCGGCACGGAGCACCCCACCGCCTCTCAGCTCTTCTAATCGATCCCGGTTTGTTATAGACCAAGGACTTTTGTACAAGGAAATTCTTTCTGGTGGACACCGGGAAGAATGGCAGCCGCAAAAACAGTTGGTGGTTCCAACTAAGTACCGGGGGAAGCTCTTAAGCTTAGCCCATGATCATCCCAGTGGGCATGCTGGGGTGAACAGAACCAAAGACCGGTTGGGGAAGTCCTTCCACTGGGAGGGGATGGGCAAGGACGTTGCCAAGTATGTCCGGTCTTGTGAGGTATGCCAAAGAGTGGGTAAGCCTCAAGACCAGGTCAAGGCCCCTCTCCAGCCACTCCCCATAATTGAGGTCCCATTTCAGCGAGTAGCTGTGGATATTCTGGGCCCTTTCCCAAAAAAGACGCCCAGAGGAAAGCAGTACGTACTGACTTTAGTGGACTTTGCTACCCGATGGCCAGAAGCAGTCGCTCTAGGCAACACCAGGGCTAACACTGTGTGCCTGGCCCTAACAGACATCTTTGCCAGGGTAGGTTGGCCCTCTGACATCCTTACAGATTCAGGGTCTAATTTCCTGGCAGGGACCATGGAAAAACTGTGGGAAACTCATGGGGTGAATCACTTGGTTGCCACCCCATACCACCATCAAACCAATGGCCTGGTGGAAAGGTTCAATGGAACTTTGGGGGCCATGATACGAAAATTCATCAACCAATTCTCCAATAATTGGGACCTAGTGTTGCAGCAGTTGCTGTTTGCCTACAGGGCTGTACCACATCCCAGTTTAGGGTTTTCACCATTTGAACTTGTGTATGGTCACGAGGTTAAGGGGCCATTACAGTTGGTGAAGCAGCAATGGGAGGGGTTTACGCCTTCTCCAGGAACTAACATTCTGGACTTTGTAAGCAACCTACAAAGCACCCTCCGACACTCTTTAGCCCTTGCTAGAGAGAACCTAAAGGATGCTCAAGAAGAGCAAAAGGCCTGGTATGACAGACATGCCAGAGAACGTTCTTTCAAGGTAGGAGACCAGGTTATGGTCTTGAAGGCGCAACAGGCCCATAAGATGGAAGCATCATGGGAAGGGCCATTCACGGTCCAAGAGCGCCTGGGAGCTGTAAACTACCTCATAGCATTTCCCAATTCCTCACTAAAGCCTAAAGTGTACCATGTTAATTCTCTCAAGCCTTTCTATTCCAGAGACTTACAGGTTTGTCAGTTTACAGTCCAGGGAGATGATGCTGAGTGGCCTGACGGTGTCTACTACGACGGGAAAAAAGACGGTGGCGTGGAAGAGGTGAACCTCTCAACCACCCTGGAACGTCTGCAGCGGCAACAAATCAAGGAGCTGTGCACTAGCTTCGCCCCATTGTTCTCAGCCAACCCAGGATGGACTGAACGGGCATACCACTCCATTGATACAGGTAATGCTCACCCAATCAGAACCCCACCCTACCGAGTGTCTCCTCATGCCCAAGCTGCTATAGAACGGGAGATCCAGAACATGCTACAGATGGGTATAATCCACCCATCTTCCAGTGCATGGGCATCTCCAGTGGTTCTGGTACCCAAACCAGATGGGGAAATACGCTTTTGCGTGGACTACCGTAAGCTAAATGCTGTAACTCGTCCGGACAACTATCCAATGCCACGTACCGATGAGCTATTGGAAAAGTTGGGACGTGCCCAGTTCATCTCTACAATAGACTTAACCAAGGGGTACTGGCAAGTACCGCTAGATGAACCTGCCAAGGAGAGGTCAGCATTCGTCACCCATGCGGGGGTGTATGAATTCAATGTCCTTCCTTTCGGCCTTCGAAATGCACCCGCCACCTTCCAGAGGCTGGTAGATGGTCTACTAGCTGGACTGGCAGAATTTGCAGTTGCCTACCTCGATGATGTGGCCATTTTTTCAGACTCCTGGCCCGAACACCTACTACACCTGGAAAAGGTCTTTGAGCGCATCAGGCAGGCAGGACTAACTGTTAAGGCCAAAAAGTGTCAAATAGGCCAAAACAGAGTGACTTACCTGGGGCACCAGGTGGGTCGAGGAACCATAAACCCCCTACAGGCCAAGGTGGATGCTATCCAAAAGTGGCCTGTCCCACGGTCCAAGAAGCAGGTCCAATCCTTCTTAGGCTTGGCCGGATACTACAGGCGATTTGTACCACACTACAGCCAAATCGCTGCCCCATTGACCGACCTGACCAAAAAGACCCAGCCAAATGCCGTTAAGTGGACTGATGAGTGTCAAAAGGCCTTTACCCAACTTAAGGCAACGCTCATGTCTGACCCTGTGCTCAGGGCCCCGGACTTTGACAAGCCATTCCTAGTAACCACAGATGCATCTGAGCGTGGTATAGGAGCGGTGCTCATGCAGGAAGCAACAGATCACAACTTCCATCCTGTCGTGTTTCTCAGCAAGAAACTGTCTGAGAGGGAAAGTCACTGGTCAGTCAGTGAAAAGGAATGCTATGCCATTGTGTACGTCCTGGAAAAGCTACGCCCATATGTTTGGGGACGGCGGTTCCAACTACAAACTGACCATGCTGCACTAAAGTGGCTTCATACTGCCAAGGGGAACAACAAGAAACTTCTTCGTTGGAGTTTAGCTCTCCAAGATTTTGATTTTGAAATTCAACACATCACAGGAGCTTCTAATAAAGTTGCTGATGCACTCTCCCGTGAGAGTTTCCCAGAATTCAGTAGTTAAAAAGTGTTCTTAAAATGTAGAAGTCTGTTAGTTATATACTTAGGAGTATATGTAAAGGTGTATGTGTTGTATTAATCTGTTTATTTTCAAGTTCTAGAAGGAAATCGCCGCCAGTGAGCTTCCCCACTGTCTGCAATTTGGGGGGCGTGTCATAAACAGATAGCTAAGGGTTAATGTCTCTTTCACCTGAAGCACCTGACCAGAGGACCAATCAGGAAACCGGATTTTTTCAACTTTGGGTGGAGGGATTTGAGTGTCTAAGGTCTTTGTTTCTGGCTGCCTGCTTGCTCTGAGCTTTGGAGAAGTAGTTCTACTTTCTAGTCTTCTGTTTCTAAGTGTAAGGACAAAGAGATCAGATAGTAAGTTCTATGGTTTCTTTTCTTTGGTATTTGCATGAATATAAGTGCTGGAGTGCTTTGATTTGTATTCTTTTGGAATAAGGCTGTTTATTCACTATTCTTTTAAGCAATTGACCCTGTGTTGTATCATCTAATACAGAGAGAACATGTGTACTTATTTTTCTTTCTTTTATATAAAGCTTTCTTTTAAGACCTGTTGGAGTTTTTCTTTACTGCAGGGAAATTGAGTCTGTACTCACCAGGGAATTGGTGGGAGGAAGAAATCAGGGGAGATCTGTGTGTGTTGAAGTGGCTAGCCTGATTTTGCATTCCCTCTGAGTGAAGAGGAAAGTACTTTTTGTTTCCAGGATTGGGAACAGAGAGGGAGATTCACTCTGTTTGGATTCACAGAGCTTGTGTCTGTGTATCTCTCCAGGAGCATCTGGAGGGGGAAAGGGAAAAAGGATTATTTCCCTTTGTTGTGAGACTCAAGGGACTTGGGTCTTGGGGTCCCCAGGGAAGGTTTTTCAGAGGGACCAGAGTGCCCCAAAACACTCTAATTTTTTGGGTGGTGGCAGCAGGTACCAGGTCCAAGCTGGTAACTAAGCTTGGAGGTTTTCATGCTAACCCCCATATTTTGGACGCTAAGGTCCAAATCTGGGACT